>NC_038252.2:32522944-32524411 GCF_000004515.6 Glycine max
TTATACACAACTTTATATTAATATTATACTTTGAATTTTTATTTTTTTGGTGCAACGATTTTTTGCTTTTCATAACATTAGTACTAATGATTAATTTTAAGCATTAATAATATTTTCATTCATTAATTGTTTTTATTAATTAATTGCCTTTTCATAATAATAAATGACTTTTTTGCATTTTCAAACCCAATTTTTCTATTGCATTTATATCATCATTTTGTACAAAAAAATCTTATATAATATAACTTAAACTAGTTGTTACCCGTAAAATTGAAGGATTTATGTGATGCATATTTTAGTTTCAAAACGATGTAAAATAACCTGAATTGTATATGGATTTTTCTATTTGTTTATCTCTATAACTACATTTATAAATTATCATCAACTATTTTTTTTAACCATTAAACATGTAGATTAATTGGTGTGAGATTGCTTGAGCTTGATAAAATATCTTGATTCTTGAGTTTTAGTGCAGGTAGGGGTGTACACGGATTGGTTTGAGTAATCAAATTTAAATGAGTTTGTTTGGATAGATTGTTTAAGAAAAAATAAAATAAAACCTCACCCAAGCTAACTTGTTTGTAAATAGTTTGGGTTAGGTTAGGTCAACGAGTTAAAACATTTAATATTGTGAGTTATTTTTTAAAATGTAATATTTTTTATAAGCTAAAATTTTTATTAAATAAATATGATACAACCGTTTCTTATTAGATTTTTTACTATAAAAAATTTATCATGTTGTCCCACTCCACTTCACTTTAATGAATCTTATTTATCTATCTATTCATGAGAATGGAAAATTAAGTATACTATATCCCAAGATAAGGATTTTCAATAAGGATGGTGATGATGAATTTCAAACATTTTTTTTACCAAAATCAATGAAACATTACGAGATCAGTTATTTGTAAATATATAGATTCAAAATATCTTTAGAAGTTCATCTGAAGTGATTTCAATCAATAAAACTCATATCACTTTGTTCCTAAAAATTAAGAATGCATTGATACTTACTCAAATCAGGTCGATAAGTCTATATAATCAATAACCAATAGTATTTAATTTTTTAAATTTAAAAATATATATTATATATTACATATAATAATAATAATAATAATAATTGTATACAAATTAATGGATTAACAAGTCGAGTCAACAGGTTTAGATATTAAAACTCATAACTCAATTTAAAACTAAATGAGTTTGATTGATTTGATTTTGGTATAATCCAAATACAAAAATTAGTCAACTCAAATTGTTTGGATTAATTTGTATCAACTCAAGTTCGCGGATGATTGATACTCGTTTATACTCATAATTATTAAATATGCAATTGTGTTAAATATTTGATTTTTTATTAATTATATTTAACTTTTCTATTATTTAAAAATTTAGAGAAATACCTTCCTCGGAAAGTTTTCCAAAATAATAATAATAATAGTAAAGAAATTATTCTTCCGAGTATGT
>NC_038252.2:32524511-32528574 GCF_000004515.6 Glycine max
AGAATATCTCCGAGTATGTTGGTTAAGTGAAAAAAACTTTTTTGAATTTAAAACATTCTTATCCCGTGACATCTCTCCTCCTTCCTTCACTCTTAAATTTGTTTTCTTCTTACCGATCAAAAAAATCTTATATCTTTACATAAATGATTGATAATCTATATATATATATATATATATATATATATATATATAAATTATTCATATAATTAATTTATCATAATTAAAAAAAACTAATTTAGTTGAAAACATTAAATAATGCCTTAAATTAATATATTTTTAAAAATTATTCTCACCAACAAAACTAACAAATATTAATTGATTATGTTTCTCTCACTGTAGGCCATTCTAAGACTGACTTAGTTAGAAGTATTTTTGTTACAAAATAATTAATGCAATAAATAAACCCCATTGGGTCAGGATTTATTTTATTTTATGATTGTTATTTAGTTTTGGAATTATAAGTTCACTATGATTTATTGGGTCGTAGCTTATTTTATTTAATCTTTAAATAGGATACCTTTTCAAGACTTGCCAGATAAATATATCGTTAATAAGTGTCTTATGTTGATTATATTGTAATTTTTTATTATTCAATAAAATAAACATAAAAATTGTATTGTTGGTATTATTGATACTATTTTTTAGTCCATAATTAAAGATTCATACACTTACCTCTTCCAATAAATTGTTTTTTAATATAAAATTTAGAATTGAATCTTCATTCTATGTAAATTATGAGTAAAATAATTCATTTTTTATTTGAAACTCAAAATGGTTCCACTATTTCCCGCTGGGGTACGTCAATACGTGGGTGGAGTTGAAAGGGCGATTCACAACTTATTTGTCAGCCCAACTCGTATTGAGCCAGATGACGAGATTTATTATTGACACCTCTTTTAGCTATTAGCACCCTCTTTCCTTAGTTTATTTTTTTATTATAAAAATACCATACCCTTCACAGAAATGTGTTTCCCTTAGTTCACAGCACAAAATGGAAACACATTTCTGCTCTGTATTCGGGTTTGTGTTCTCAATACAAAACAGAAATTTCCGTTTGGCATTTCCATAAAGCGTTTGTTTTGTATTTTCATAATATAAAGAGGAAAGGTATTTTTCTTTTGTATAAGATAGTACTTTTTATATTAATCAAATTAATGATCATATAATATCTTTCTTAATTAAAATTAAATTAAATATGAATTGATTTATCATTTTGAATATTAGTCGAATTAAGTATCATATAGATTGCATTTTTAAATCGAATTTGAATAACAAAAGTTACCATTTATAATATTAATCGGATTAATTATTGTAAAAATTATCGTTTTTAATAGCAATTGAATTACTTGTATTGTAATTATTTCTATTACTTTTTAAAAGGAAATTTCTATTGCTGTTAAAAAAATGATAACTTGTGTTGTCATTAGTTCAATTTTAATTAAAATATAAAATTTCTATCACAATTAATTTCATTACTAGTCATTAGCTTTGCAATCTCGTAAAAATTAGAGTAGGTAAACTTGTATAAAAAAATAAAAAAATAGAGTGGGTAAGAGCATATGAGATTTTTTTTTATTTTTTGTTTTTTGTTTGCTTTTTTCAGATACACATAATACATAACAATCAAATAATTATGCAATAATGAATATAATAAAATAATACATACTAATCAAATTATGCAATAATGAATATACTTTATAATTATCAAAAAAGATATATCATCATTATAACATAAATAAATAAATAAATAAATAAATAAATAACTGTTATAGTAATTATTTTTTGTTATTTAATTATTTGTTGTTACAGAGATTAGTTTTTTATTTAGTCTTTTTACAGCATTTATTATTTAGTTATTAGGCTCTTGTTAAGTAAAAAAATTCTAAACAAATATCACAAAAAAAGGAGAATTTAATTATGATTATGATTTTAATAATTTTAAAAAATAATTCGCAAATACAGAACTATCATTTGAAATAGTTTTTGACAATATATAACAAAATTTTCACAATACTTTGAGTCCGACTATGAAATTAGAGATCGGAAACAAAAACATATTTTCAAAAATCAAAATCAAATTTCAACTACCGAAACTAAGTTTATTTTTTGGTAAAATATTAAGTTTTACTAATTTCTAAAAGTTATAATTTAGAATTATTAATCATTGTCACTTTCTAGTTTTACAAACCAAATTTTACACAAAGTTTGAACAATCTAATATTTTTTATCCTATCATTGGCTCTAAACAAATAAAAAAATTGAAGTTTATTTGCTTTTTAACTAAATCTTAGACGTCTCATGGATGGATATGGAATATAAGCTCTTAATCTTTTATCTCAAGATGTTCAAAATATTTTAAGAGCTTTTGAACTTTATAAAAATATATAGAAAACTTTTTACAACAAGATTCAAAAGTTAACACCAAGGTTCATGTCTCATTTCTTCAAGGCTTCTGAGATTTACATGTCTTTTTCTTCAAGTGTTTGTTTTCTCTAAACGAATAGTTTTCTTCACTTGAGCTTGCATCTAAAGATATGATCACTTGAGTATTTAATGTTTACATTAAATGCACATTCCCTTTATGGTGAAATATCATTCTCTTTAGCTTTCCTAAGAAATATTTTAACAAGAAATGACTTCCTTTTTGTTAGAAGGGGTTTGTCATAGTATGACACGTCTTTTGATATTAATTTTTTTTTTATTTTTCATAAGATTCCATAAATTATAGGAAAATGTCTTATAAATTTATGCAAAACAATCTCAAAAAACATTAAATGAAGTACTAAATAGACTTTTTAATGTTATATTATATCATGGTGTACATTTGTTTTTGTTTGAACAATGAAACTTCATACACATATTCAAAGAGTATGATCTAATATCGTATAAGATATAACTTTTAATATTTATATATATTTATATCTAATCAAAATAATTAAGAATCATAATTCATCTTAAGACATAAACTCTTTTAACTTAATAGTTCTTATACTTGTATTTGATAGAACTAATCGATAAGCTAGCTGAAAACTAATTGACAGTTAAAAAATTTGTTTATTAAATCATAAATGTCCAGTAAAACTATTTACTGAAATAACTAAAATGTATAAAATGATAATTTTATGTAAATTTCAAATTTATTTTATGGATGAAATATATTTTGAGGTATTATAATTTTTTTTATTAACTTTAACTTCTTTGTAATCTTTGTTTATAGATAAACTATTTTCATTTCATTTTTAGTTTCAATTATTATATTTTTTTCATATTATATATTCTACTATTAATTTTAATTTATATTTTAAAATATTTTTAATCAAGTTTAAAATAAATTAAAAATAATACACTTAAGTAGATATTATATTTTTATTATGTTAATTAACATAATAATTAAAAGAAATCATCTCATAAATTTAATAAAAAACAATAGAATATAAAATAGATCTGACATTTATCATTGTTAATTTTGTGAAGTATAATGCTGAAAGAATAAATTAAATATTATAAATAATACAATGGTTAAAATAAGTAATTCAATATAAAAATATGTAAAAGAAATGAGTGAAAAAAGAAAAACAAATAATAAATTTTTGTTATATTTAAAAAAGGTCATAAAAAAATCTAATAAATATTTTGAGGCTAAAAAGATATCAAAATATAAAAAATTAGAACTTAACTTTTCAAAAATACTTTTTTAAGTCATGTTTAAAAATATGTTAAAAACTACTAAAAAATTTATTTATCTAATAAACTTTTAAGTTAGTAAAAAACTAAAAATTATTTGAAATAACATATCAACCATTGTCAAGCAAACTTATTTTTTTAAATTACTTATAACTTATGAAAATAACATATTTGAAGTAACTAGTGAAAAATAAGTTACTTCAAGTAATTTACTAAAAATAAACTGTTAAAATAAATCTATGCATCAGGCAAGATTTGTCAAAGTAACTAAAAATTTCGGTAATGAACTAGAATAGATATTTTTTCGCAATCATATGTGCAGAAAAAAAAATCTTTTTAAATAATGTATCTTTGCTTTATTTTTGATTTTCTCTAATAT
>NC_038252.2:32528674-32577609 GCF_000004515.6 Glycine max
TTGTGATAGAGAACGCCGTCACCCAGTTTGGTGCGAGACAAGAAGCCAGGAAGAGCCAAAAGCAATAAGACCAAACAGACAGGTTGGCAATGGCAGTACTATTTGTGTTACTTCACCATGTTTTCTATTTTTTTTTTTCTTTTCTGTTATTTTTCTATTCATTTCATTATTTTCAATTTTTATCTTTAATTTTGAAAGACTAGGTGAATAATAGAGAGAGAAACAATTGGACTATCTCTATCATAACCTTTGCATGATGTCACTTCAGGGTGGGTCCCAAATGCTCCAAAATGGATTGTAATACTAACAACAATAATACTAATGATAGATAATAAGAGTACTAATTTTAACACATAGGCTAGAGTTCAGCTTAAGAGGTTAGTTCTCTCCAACAACAATTGAATCAAGGTTTATACTTTTAATCCATTAGAAATAATTTTTATAAATTTTAAAATAATTATTATAAAAATTAATAAAATTGTTAATACTTTATGATTACATAATAATAATAATATAAAATTGTTTTGCATGATATTTCTAAAAAAACACATGATAGTTTTCTAAAATTTTATAATAATTACTTTAAAAATAATTTTTGATTGATTAATAGTAATATATTTCAATTAAACTCGAATAATAATTAATGAAAAACAATCTATTAAGTGAAATTGTAATCCAATCATTAACTTATTATATATAGTGTAACCAAAGTAAATTATTATATATAATATACAAGTTTATTTTCATAATAATTAATTTTCATAAAAATTATTTATTTATTTTAAAATTATCATAATAAAAGATCCTTAATTTTCTAGTAAGAGTTCTTTTTGGTGTATAATTCTAATAAGAATTTGATGTATATCCTTACAAATTTGAATTCTTTCAATTGAAAGATTCTCATTCCAAACTTTAATCATACTTAATGCTGTTTACTTTTTGTTAATCATACTTAAATCTTCTCACATGTCATTAAAATATATTTTGTATGAATCGAACATAAATTGTCCTTCACAACTCTGTATTACGTACTAAACCATGCCTATAATTTATAAAGAAATGCTAATAACATATTATAATTTATAAGAATCCACAATTTGGTAGTTTTCATTTATCATTTAATGAGTCAATATGATCTTATAGTTTTTTTAATAAATTTTAAATTTAATATCATTTTTTTATCCACTATATTTTTCAATTATTTTGTTTTAATATATTAAATTTTAAAAATTTTATTTTTATTCTTTATATTTTTGAAATATATCATGTTAATATTTTTTTTAATTTAAAATTTAACACACTAGCATTTCTAAGAAAAACTGAAAAAATAACGAAAAGGATATGTTTCCTCCTAAAAAAAGAAAACAAAAATAAAGTCTATATTAGATAAAATACTATAATATATTGTAAGTCAATTAATAATTAAAAGTAAAATAATAGTAATAATTAATAATTAAAAGAAAACAATAACACTCCTCATTATTTGTTAAGCCATGTGAAATTCTTAACATTTACATACCATAATAATTAAAAGTCAATAAATTAATAGTAATAAATGGCGAAACAACACCCAAGAAAAAAAAAAAGATGGTAAAAAATATTAAAGTCATGAAAATGGGTAACGCCTCCTCCTTTCAGGTGGTGAATTTCAGAGATTTCACATTCACTGGCGAAGAAGGGGTTTCTTCTGTTCATATAACTCAACACACACACACCCGTGTCTCTTTCTTCCTTCTTCAACAGTGTTGTTCTGATGCGTGTTTTTTTCTCATTTTTTTTATCATTCCCTTATTTTTATTTTCCCCAAAAAAACCAAACCTGCAATTTCCGAACCCGAAAATCACCGTCTTTCGAATCACACAACCATATACCCCTTTTTCGTCCCTCTTCACGCGCGAGACCTTTCGAATCGTGGTGGAAGCCTCAGATTTTGACCCTTCAATCGCTGAATCGAAGTACGTTCAGCGGTGGGCTCGTTCGGGAGTGGTTGAACGCGTTGGTGAGATGAGAAGAAGAACTTGCATGTTTTGGGCTTGCAAAGAGTTGTTATAAGAAGGAGTTGTTGCAGCAGAGCTTCTTCTTCTTCTTCTTAATGGCACCGAAGCGCGTTTATGAAGCATGGAAAGGAAGTAATGTAATGTTCTTACCCCTTTTTTTTTTCTTCTGTTTTTTTTTCCTGCTTGTTGTTCTTGAATATAGCTTTTAATGTTTGATGTGTTAAATGGGTATGTGCTTGATTTGTTCTTGTGAGTTGGGTAAATTATGGTTTTTTTTTTTTAAAGGGGTTAGTAGTTTTATGTTTTGAATTTCTGGTGCTGGTGCTGTTGTTGATCCTTGAAGGTTGAAAATTTGAACTTGGGAGTGTGGTTCCAGAATTTAGGAGGTGGGTGTGTGAAGTTGGAGTGAGGTTATGTGCTTTGAGAATTGTGACATTGAATGAGCAGTTTCGTTTCGCTTGTCTTTTGTAACCGTTGGATTATGTGAGGAAGCCTTACTTTGTGAGTGCGGACTGATAGGGCATTGATGGTGGTTCAATGGAGGAGTCAGTTGAAACAAGAATTTAATGTGATTAATAACTGGTATTGGCTGGCTGCAGCTGGTTTTTGGCTTTTTCTGTAGAGTTTTGTCTTTTCTAGTGGGGGAGAGATGTGTGAACAAGCTGGTGTCTCTTAGTTAGGTCAAAGCTATTGGTTGAGTTTGTCAAAGTTGCTTTGGGAGAGTGTAATTTTTTGAATTGTGCAACTTTAGCCCTATGTTTGGTCGAGAGGAAAGAAAGTGAGGGAGGAGAGAAAAGTTTGAAATTGAAATTGGAGAGAAAGTACAAAAAAGTTTGAATTTTTATCTCTAGAAGTCAACTTTTCTTCTCATTTTCTTTCCACTTCCTCTCCAACCAAACAAAGGAAATGACATTGTTATCTGTGTTTCTTCCCTCCCATATTCATCCCTTCCAAACAGTGTAAATGAGCAGTTTTGTCTGTCTTATGTAAGCATTGTCTTGTCTGTTTGTGTAAGGAAGCCCGACTTTGGAAGCAAACTGATAGAGCCTTGATAGTATGGTTCATTGGTGGAGCTGGTTAAAATAATAATTTTAATGTGATTGTTCAACTTTGTGCCATCTCCCTGGTTAATGCCTGGGGCTGCAGCTTGTTTTCTTCTCTGTATTTACAATAGGGGAAAGATGCATGAAGCAATACGTCTTGTGTTGTCTTAGTGAGATGCTTTGTCTCATGGACAAAGGAGTTATAAAGCTTTATAATCTGACAGTTTTTTCTTTTTTCTTACCGAACTGTCTGTCTGCTCAAGATGGTGCATGCTTAGTTTTGGTTTATGGAATTCAGGAAGATAAGGAAGTATCTTGAATTTGAGCTTTTAATCAATTTCTATATGCTTATTGTGATGGTAGTTTTCATTTAAAACAAAAATTGTGTTTGTCAGTTGGGGTTACAATCACTGGATCGCATCATTTTTATGTTGGATGGCATTCGTGTCAATATATTTTATCTGGTTCTGTGCTAAGCTACCATGGAGGAGTTTATGTCTTGTTTTGGTGAAATTTCTTCTCTTTGATTAAAAGTGAAGTTAAACTGGAAAAAAATGAGATTTAATTAATGAACGAGTGACAAATGGTATGGGTTTGGTTTTTGGTTTGTTTATATTGGTTTAACATGGGATGTTGCGATGATATAGAGGGGTCCATGCTATGTTCTGTATGATACCAATAAGCTTGTGGTAGAGTAAACTCCAAAAGGATGAAGAAAAAAGTTAGCATAAGGCATAGAGTGCATTATTATGTTAAAGAATGAGAAATTGCAATGGCTTAGAGTGCATTATTATTAACTATATGCTGGAATATATATGATAAGGCTCCATTGGTTTATGAGAAACTACGGGTGGAGATTTTCCCCCCTATTAAATAGTAACAAATTTGGAAGATTAAATACACAAATGTTCACTTCTCTTGTGTATGTTGGTCTCTCAGTGCTTGCATATGGTAGTAATCTGCATTATCTGCAGGCTCGATGATGGCTAGTGATGTCTGGTGGTGGCTTTTCGTTGGATAGTTAAGGCTGCACAAATGACTTCCAATACAATCATTTGTTGTGTTATGGATTTTTTCAGTACTGTTCTTTCTTGTCTTTTACGTTTTTTACCTTTTAGTTTGTGTTACTGTCCTCCTAGTTGTACATTTTCTCATCTCTTATGTTATATAGTTGCTTGTATTTCGTTTTGGGCTTGGTCTGACATGTGATCCAACCTGAGAAGCTTACGGTACCCAATCAGGATTTTTGATGGAGATTAGGAGTGGGAGTAGAATGACAATTACCCGCAGCTACATTTCATACAGAAGCCTCTCTGCACCTTAAATTGTTATTATTGACTAGAATTATCTTTATTTTATGGTTAAAATTGCTAATACAGTGTCCAACATAGAAGTCCACTTTTACAAGGTCTTACATACTACGATGTTTCTTCCATCGGTTTTTGTTTATAAAATTAATGCTCTTGTTATTATTAATTGTAGTTGCAGATGCATAAGTTGTTAGTTTGACCACTGATATTTTTGGATGGTAAGAGCCCTTCTAACATCCTCTGATGCAAAAGCCCTTTGGGCTTGAAGCATTGACAATGCACTGACCCACTTTTCCTTGTACTGAAATTTAGTTTAGTTATGGAGAATGTGAGCAGCAAGTATTGCATGTTGATGACTTGTGACCAAGACTTTCCATACCATGTTAAGGACAAGGGGCAAACACTTCCACAAGCTTAAGTTATTAGGTGGAGGCCAAAGAATGATATAAATCTCAATAGGAGAATATGTTGTAAACTAAAAATAGGGTTTACAACAAAACACTTGAGATGATTTTGAATTCAAATCCTTCTAGTTATTGAAAAGAGCGTGAAATTGAGCCTATATTTACATTGCAAGGTGTCTAAACAGTATGTGCAAGACACTATTTATTTTAGCATCAACATTAATTACAATAAATACCATCCTAATCAAATCAAATAAGAACTTAAATCTAAAGATTGCTCCTAAATTAGAGAACTAATCAGAGGTATTTACGCATGATATTAAGAAGATTTCTAGCACTTATAATTCTATCTAGTCTTCTTGAAAGCATCTTGTAAACTCGTTCGCAAGATTGATACCGATGACCAAGGTTTTGAATTGTTGTTGCGTTACAGTCATGTTTGCATCATGTCTGTTCCAGTCCAAGAATCCAACATTTTGTAATCACAGCTTGATGCAATTGCAGCGTCCACTGCAATGGGTCGTGTTATATTGAATACTTTCCTAATTCTCCATTCAAGAAATGTCAAGTTGTAGGGGATCCTAATTTGCTTCCAAAGATGGGAGAACTTGAATTGTATTCACCTTTTCCCTAGGTAGGTGCAAGCATCTAGTCAGTGCAATGGATTTGTTTATACCCATTTGCAAAAAGACAGGCTTTGTACTGTTCTATTGTCCCATCAGCTTTATATTTCAGAGGGAAAGGCCATTTGCAGCCAACATGGCTCTTCCCTATAGGTAAATCTGTCAACTCCCAATTATTTTACCTTTTTTGCTTTCCCAAAGCCCTCATTTCTTCCACTAATGCCTCTCTGCATTTAGGAACCTCCAAGACCTGTGAATAGTTGTTGGAGTTTCTGCATGATCAACCTTAAAGGTAAAGTATGAAATCCTGTAGACTGAGCCTTATAGGAGAAAATTTTCAATAGAGAATGGAGGGGACGTAACCAATTTTTCTTTGAGAGCAATGGGTTAATTGATATCAGGTGACTTCAACTTACCAAAGTCAGATGGGGACCTTGGACATATCTCTAATTTCAAGGTGGGATCTTGGTATTGGATTCCTTGAATAAACTAGTATCTCCATGTCATTTCATATCTACATTTCCCTGAGTTTGAGTTGCCTTCTGTAAAATGGCATATTCAAATAAGATTATGTGCCAGGTCTTGTTTAGAACCGTGAGTATTTGGGACAGATTCAATGTTTGGGTATAGGTTCATTAAGAGAGATAGATCAAAGTCAAAATACACATCTTTACCCAAATTTTCCCCTTAAGGAGAGAGCTTTTGGAAGTATATTTTTCAAAGATTACCATCAGGGGTAACAAAGATTCTCTTTGTGGATGGATCATAGCACCTTGGAGTAGAAGAGCCAATGAAAACACATTTAAGAACTCTAGGGTATAATTTGCTTCGATAATGGGATGCATGTGTATATAAAGGAGGTACAACAAAATACTGAGAGAGACCATAACTGTGGTGAGCAGTAGGGAAAATTGCTGTAATTTTCTGAGAGGTGTTAATTTGTTATGATTATGAAAGAAAGCACTCAGCTCGATATTTTATTGATGAGATAGTAGATGTCAGAATTGCATCTCACCAAAACATTTTGGGCATGCTTGCCGTAAACATTAAAGTTCAAGCAACTTCTAGGTGTCTACTTTTGAATTTGGCAACTCGTGTTTTTTTTTTGGAGAAGTTTTGTGAATATCCATACTTTTTCAGAGATAATCTCCTGCAGTAGTACTTAGATAGTCTGTATCATTATTATTGTGAAGAATTTGAATGTGTATGAAATTGCTTGAATCATAGAATGAAAGTTAATAAATAGATATAGGGCATCTATTTTATATTTAAACCAACTAAGTATGATCATCAATAAATGTAAGACACCACTTTGAGTGACTATGATTAGAAGTACAAGGACACCGTAAATTCTTTTATGAAGAAAGTAACAAAAATTCACTCTTAAGAATGATAATTGGAAAAGAATTAATATTTCTCTGCTTTCATTAAAAGTTGTTTGAATACCTAGAAATTATCTTAAACTGTCTTTTGTGCATCTTAGAATATCTTTAGAATATATTGTGGAATCAATTTTAGACATTGTTTCTAATTTTATTTTGTTTCCTTATTTGATAAGGGTAAATCAAATTAATGCCAACAAAAAAATTATATCAGAGTCTTAGAATGTGGTTTGGGCCTAACTTTAGCCCCAAAAACTAGCTCATAGGGTGAGGGTTGTTCCCCCATTTTATAAACTATTCAGGCACTATCATTAGTCTATGTGAGACTTGTGTTTTCCCCAATAGAATCCTTCACGCCCAACACTATTAGGCTTGGAGTATGGATAATATGGTAGACCCAACAACATATCTAAGATAGACTTTGATATCATCTTAGAATTCGAGTTTGGGCATGGGTTTTCCCAATACAAAGTAGTAAGGTTATCCTTCTGAAATGTAGCATTTACTAAATTTATTCATGCTACTGGCTAATTTCAGTAGTGTTAGTATATAATTGACTATTTTCTGTTATAAAATTACAATCTTATATCACTTCAAACTTTTCTCCTAATCTTATGCAGAAATTCCTATTTGGAGGAAGGTTGATATTTGGACCGGATGCTAGGTCACTGCTTGTCACCTTGTTGCTGATCATTGTTCCAGTTATTGTCTTTTGTGTATTTGTAGCAAGGCATCTTCGGCATGAATTTTCTTCATATAATGCAGGATATGCTATTTTGGTGGTGGCAGTTCTCTTTAATATTTATGTAAGTTAATAGTTTTTCTATTCTTTGTCATTTGATGCTTTATACTTTTGCTTACCTGAGACTTGTCATTTTGTATGCCCCATGTTTCGCATTAAAATAGGTTATTTCTTTATACAGAACTTGCTTATTAGTTACTACTGTCTCATCTAAATATTCCTCTTGTTTCTCCATTCATATCTCTCATTACTATACTTCCTCTCATAAGTAGACAATTGTTTGTGTCAGCCTCATAGTTGTCAATCCCAGATAGTGGTGTGGAGTAGTTGACCAGGAAAGTGCTAGCTAGTGAGGGAAGGCCATAATGTGGCTCTTGCACCAAAATGGGTAAATTTTAATTAAAAATTACCATAATGGGTAATTTTTTAAAAAATTACAAAAATGGGTAAATCGTGCTTTGAAGTACGATTTCACTTTGAAGAAATCGTGATTCAATGCACGATTTTGTTTTTCTGAAAAATTTTACACTAAAATCGTGCACCACAATACGATTTCAGTTTTTTAAAAAGAAAAAAAAATAGAAATTGTGTCCTTGCATACGATTTCAATCAGGAAAAAAAACTGAAATCATATGTTTGCATACGGTTTCAGTTCGTACAGGAAATTTTTTTAAAATAAATTAAAAGTGAAATCGTACTTTGATATACGATTTCTTGTGAAATCGTATATCAAAGTATGATTTATCCATTTTGGTAATTTTCAAAAAAAATACCCATTATGGTAATTTAAAAAAAAAAACCATTTCCGTAATTTATCCCCACAATGCCAAAATTACGGATACAAGATAACTATTTATTACATACAAATAAATAGTCAAAACTAAAGTAATAAAATAAAATAAAAACACTAAAATTAATGGCATTCTTCATTAATAAAGTCATGATCACCATCAATCTAAAGCACAATTAACTCATACGGGGCTGAGGTTCCAAGTACAAAACATGAGGAAAAAAGAGTTCATGGAGCATGGGCTTGGTCGGAGAAAACCACGAGGTTGAAGGGGTTTAGTCAGATGGTTTCTGAGACAAAAGAGGGAGAGGAAAACAATTTTGGTCAAAGAAGAAGCTTTCCAACCTAGTGCACTTCTACAGTTATATTTCATGTGCCATCTTTTGTTTTTTCTCAAATTTTTCTTTTAACAGTAGCTTACAAATTGAAGAAATAAATATTTGATGAACAGAATTTATTGTGATTAAAAAACAGTTATATGTAAAAGAGGTCATACCACGTACATTGAAAATGTACAGATAGGAGATCTTTCAGAGAGGGAACAAATTAAACAAAAATTAGAATAAACTGAGGAAAAATATAGTAAGGTCAAGATTGATATCAGGATTTGGTAGCAATTACAAAACCTGCTAAGGAAATCTTTCACCCAAAAGTGGGCAGAACTGGATTCCCACATGTAGACAGAATCACCAGGTGATCATGCTTGAAACCCTTGTATTTTTCCATGGAAACACTTGTCATTCTTTGTAACCTGAGTCCAAAGTTTAAAAATCTTTCCTGTGATAAGCACCACAAAGGATAAGGATCCATAATCAATCCCATCCACCTTCCTGTATATCTTTTATGAGCCAATACTGACTCCTGAACCATGACTTCTTTAAACAATTAATAAAGAGCGATGCAGTACACAAAACTACCGCTGTAGAGGGTTGTAAATAAAATGAAACAAATCCTTTTTGCCTGTTAGAAATGAGATTTTCAGGATGGAATAAACGAATAAACAAATCATGGACAAATCTGAGCTTTTTCCTTCAATCCAAGTGATCTTTTAAAGCGCGTGATCCAATCAAGGGATCAAATTGATTATGAAAAGCATGAGTTTAATTAGTCAATTTATTCATGAACAAGGAAAAATATGATTTAGATACTTGAATAGATTAACTTCAAAGCAACAATGATTTATTACGTTGCTATAAAAATAGATGGTATTTTATCTTGTTACCTTCTTTGAATAAAGAAAAAAAAATCTTAATTGAGAGGTCTTAGAATGTGGGTTTGGACCTAACTGAACCTCAAAAGCTAGCTTATAGAGTGATGGTTGCCCTCACTTATTATATCTTGACATTATTTCTAGCCAATATGATTTTTCCCAATACACCCCTCCATGTTCATACACTTTTGGCTTGATGTGTGGATAATATGGTGGGTGGTCCGTTAATGGATCTAAGATAGATTCTGATACCGTTGTAGAATGTGGATTTGGGCTTAACTCAACTCCAAAAGTTAGCTCAAAGGGTAGGGATTGCCCTCAATTATATATTCTATCTTGGCAATATCTCTAGCCGATGTGAGACTTGGGTTTATTGGCATGAGAGGGTGTCTTGGAAAAAACCCAGTAAGAGATTCAGATGCACACAACTTTATCCTAAGTCAATGGCATAGCATAAAAAAAATGTATGATGTATCTATTGATACGTTTTCTTTTTGGTGATCACATTTGCTTTCATTTAACCATCATTCTTAGGGAATACTCCTTGCTAGTTGCTAAGATATTGATTTTCTTTAATCTTTTCTGATTCCCAGGCCTTGATGCAATATAATCCTAATATTTATGTTTATAGGTGTTGATTCTTCTCTTTCTTACTTCCTCTCGTGATCCGGGCGTTATCCCAAGGAATTTACATCCACCAGAGGAAGAGTTCCGTTATGACTCTTCAGTTTCTGTTGAAATTGGGGGACGCCAAACTCCGAGCCTTCAGTTCCCTCGAACAAAAGAAGTAATGGTAAATGGCCATTCTGTGAAGGTGAAATATTGTGACACTTGTATGCTCTATCGTCCTCCTCGTTGTTCACATTGCTCCATTTGCAACAATTGTGTTGAACGTTTTGATCACCATTGCCCTTGGGTGGGCCAATGTATTGGGCTGGTATGATAGTTGGCATTGACCATGTTCTTGATGTTATGATAACTGCTTTGTTCGATTGATGTTCCTGGCTTGCTCACGTGTTTCTTGTAATTTATTTATTTGTTTATGGCTTTTCCAATTTGCAGAGGAACTACCGTTACTTCTTTCTGTTTGTTTCTTCGGCAACTATTCTATGTATCTATGTGTTTTCCATCTCAGCTTTTTACATCAAGGTTCTGATGGATCATTATAAGGGGACAGTTTGGAAGGCAATGAAAGAATCCCCTGCATCTGTTATATTAATGGCATATTGTTTCATCTCTTTGTGGTTTGTCGGTGGACTAACTGGCTTTCATTTGTACCTTATTGGCACAAATCAGGTCAGTTGATATCTTTTACATTTCTGAATATAATATCTGGTTTATCTCATTGTTCATTGTACCTGAAGACTAACTGGTTACGTGAATAAAAAGCATTAGTAGAATTATCCTCGGTGAAATTAAATTGGAACCACTCTCTAAAAAATATTTTAATTTTCTAAATTCACCAGGTTCCTTATTTATAGGAAATTTAGTTTATGACTTCATGTTGGGTGGATGTGGACAAAATGATGAAGTAAAACTGGACATTAAAAAATACTCAATGGTTGTACTTGAAGGTAGCCAAAAATCAGGCAATGGAAAGGAAAGAAATTTTGAGAAGATAACTTTAGAATCTTAAACTCATTTTTGTCCCTCATACTTTTCCTTTCATCCAAACAAATAGTAATTTTAAATCTCACAAGGTCGGTAATTCTGTGTGTTCTTCCCTCAATCCAAACTGCATTAATAGTGTAAGCCTGATTCGCTTGTACCAAGATGCGAGAAGAAAGGCATCCCTTTTAGTTGCTTTCCATAGTATGCAAGAAAAGGCTAAATTTTATAGAAAACCATATTCTGAAACTTTGATTCTTAAGAGCCCTTGTGTTTCAAGAATATCTTCATCACCTGGTTGATTATAACTTGTTTTGCAGACTACCTATGAGAACTTCCGCTACAGAGCCGATAACAGGATCAATGTTTACAATCTGGGTTGTTTTAACAATTTCCTAGAAGTATTTTGTACAAAAGTGAAGCCCTCAAGGAACAATTTCCGAGCTTTTGTTCAAGAGGAGGTACCGAGGCCACCCCCTCCGGTCATTTCCCGGGAACCCGAACCAGATCTGGGTGGTGGAGATCCACGTTCTAAAGTTGAAGACGATCTAGATATCGGTGAAGACCTGTTAAAGATATCACAGCGTCGGAATATTGAAGAAATTGACGAGGACATCCGGAGCAGAGGAAGCAATGGACCTCCCCATAATACTTCTGAAGTAGATTCAGTTTTGGGTTCAGATCGCCGGGCCCCAACAATTCGATCTGAAGCAAGGCACTCAAGTGAGGGAAGAAGTGAAAGCTGGGAAATCGGGTCTGAGGTCCTTGCCAATTCAACTGTAACTGAAAGCAGAAGCTATGTTGTATCAAAGGAGGTGCGCCAAAAACTTGGGGGTTCTTTCTGAGATGTGGGGTTTCTTAGATATTAAAAATGGAAAAGGAAATGGTGTTTGATCAGATTATAGGAATGGGAATTGAATTGATTGAGGCATTAAGTACAAAACTTATTTGATCTTTTTTTGTGGTAAGGTTAGCTCTTTTGGAAAGAATAGAAATGTGTGTAATTTTCGAGATAAAGCAATAGTGTCTTTTTTTTCTCCTGTCAATTTTTTTTCCTACAATATGTGCATTGCATCTTTATGTGGCTTTATTCTTTGTGTAAATAACCAGTTGTGATGCTAAAACATTTATCTGCGTACTGTGATTTAGGCATTGTAAAAAACTGGTTCCTCCGCTCAATGCATTTATCCATGCTACTCTGATACAATGGTGCTGTGATTTTGGTGACTCCATAAGGTTTGAAGAAGGTTTTTGGTTTTAAATCTTGTGCTTCTATGAGAAAGAAAGGATTTCAATTTTTCATTTTCTATTAGAAATTCTATATTCCATGTCTCCAGTCTCACGACAAATAAAACCGAAAAGCCTGGCAATTAATTTCTTATTAAGAATTTTGGACCACATAGAAGTATACATGTGTATAATATCCAATTCATAAGTACAAATACTATTGTCAAGTCACGTCCCTGGTCAAGTCTCCTAATGATAATACTAATACCCATATCTCTACTCTAGGATCAGGATGCTAAGAAGGAATGTAGGGTCAGGGGATAAGGGTTTAGGATCATAGAGTCACCACTCTCATGAAACAACAGTCACATTGACGTTGCCAGAGGGCATCATTACCATGGTCCCCATTATAACACTTGCCAAACTAACAAAAACACCTCTACTGATAAGAACTGAAAAACCATCATAACAAATCATTAGATCATATCATCAATGATGACTCACTTACAAGTCAAAAATACCATTTTTGGGGGCACACAAATAACCTGAAACTTGAATTAAATTTGAAACAATACACTACAGTCTCGAGTTTTTGGGTCTACATCAAGTAAGCATTGCTTCGCAACAAAGATCACAAGGTTGAGGTATATGCAGACGGGTTCTACTACGGGAAAGAAAAGATTTTTCTCATTGTGCGAGAGAAATGTGACCTGTTGGATGATGTGTGGCAATTAAAATTTGGATCGACTAACCTTTTTTGAGAGTAATTTTCATTAATAAAAAATTGTAGAATTATAATTCACTTGTAAGTCCATGTGATAGAGATGTGTCTTTGCCTTAATTGCGCTCCCCCTATTGTCCTAGTCTACGATTTTGACGTAGGAGATAGGCAAGGCTAGAGTGAGTCCAAACCCGTTGTGTTTCTCACATCATTTTTCTCTAGAGTGTTTGATGGTGGCTGACTCGAAGAGGGCCTTGAAGCTTTGGATTCAATTTGCACTCGAGGACTGTTTCTTGAGGTTTGTTTAATGTTCATCTCCATTATTTGTATTTGGTTTTGTTGTTTCAGTTGTTATTGCTCTTTCACCGACGTTACTAATAAGTTTGCGGAAATTTACTAAGGTGTTTTATTTTTTGCATTTGGATGGTTTATTGCATGTTGTGGTTTGTTTGAGTAAATATGCAAGAAGGTAGTATTGGGCGTTATAGGGGTCGGATGATGTAGTATTAGCCCTTCCTTGTGTTGTTCAACTATTTCTTAAGGGGTATTTGTGTTTGGTGTGATTGTTTAGAACAATCATTGATTCTGAAAATCCTAATTCGTTTGATGAGTTGGTGTTGTGTGAGTTGTGGAATTTTGTTTTTTTTTTTTTTTTGGAAGAGTTGGGTTGACCGTAGGGAAATTAATTGTAGTTAGATGTGGAGGGTTTTGTGGTAGATTTTGGTGTTTTTTTTGTAATTGATACCAGGGTTTCAATTGTGACGATATTGCATGTTGGTATATTATTAGGTGAAATAGAGTATACATATTGAAGGTGAATAGGGGTATTGTAGAAGAATGATTCATTTACATGTTTATTGGAGGTCAAGGGTAACCGAGCTCATGTAAGATATGACATAAACTCTATCAAATCATTTTACAAGGTAAGCCAAACTATATTACTTAAAGTAACCTACACAGGCAACAACTGTATCATTTTAAAATTGTAACAACAATGTTGTAGAATAAAATAATGCACGCCATAAATCAGTTTTGAACTTTGTTAATATGTTGAGTTCGTAACTTACGTGCATTGATGAGTAATAAATTAACTTTTATTAATGACAACAAAGGCAGGGAAAAATCTGCTTTGTGGGTACTTGAGTGGATCAAAATGGAGAACTCCTTTGTTGACCTTTTGTATGAGGTGGTAAGATGTAATTGTCATGCACACCACTTAATTATGTGTGCTTTATGTGTTTGTCATCATTAGTAACCAAAGTTATTTTAACATGTAATTGGACGACAAGTTGGTTAGGATGAAGATTGCGATCAATTTGTTGATGGGTTATCATCATCACAAAGGTTAAAGACAACTAGAAATCATGCTACAATGCTTATTGGTGATTAAAAAAAATGTTTCCAACTTTGATCCACTTCGTGAATGTTTTGTTATACTTTGTTTTAGTATATTTTTTAGGCAATTGATTAATATATGTTTAATATTGTTCATTTTAGTCAATATTAAAACATATGTTGGTTATCGTTAAATGCTCATACATGGATGCCTATTTGATTTCAAGTGTTTGTTGAACATGACTTTTGTTAATTTGTAACTAATTATAGACTCAGATGACTCCAATGACAATTATGCAATGTTATTTATACATCCTTAAACATGTACATTATGTTTGATATTAGCCTTCTTATGTGAATTATGATGAAGGCAAAACTACCTTCACATCTGAAAAAGGTCATTGGGTTGTCGGAGTTGAAGAAGTATTGATGCACTTGATTGTTAGTATTCATGTAACTAGAAAAGTATCATGCGGAGTTTTGTTAGTATTGATGCACTTTGAAGGCACAACTAAGACATTCTCATTAACCAAAATTCGTTATGTTTCATAACCTATATTTTAATTAAAAAAAGTATAAGGATCTTGATGAAAATAATTGTCACGATTAAATATGGCACTTTTAGGAATTTTTTATAATACTCTTAAAAAATGTAAGTAATTATGTTCATAGGAATGTTTAAATTAGATCTTGCATATGCACAAGCATAATTAAGCTTGTGATAACACAAGCCCTAACATTGAGAAGTAATCACTTCTTAACAGGGCAAAAGATGCTTGAAAATGTTATCTTTTCTAAAAGATAAAAAATACAAGATGTTATATTTAAATATTAAAACAAAATTCACAAACACAATCTTAATATCATATTTGGTGACCTTTAATACAAGGCAGTCCATTTCATCTGCCCATCATTAAAGGCCTTATATAGGGCCTAAATAAATTATTGGGCCCATGGATATGTAATAAGCTATTAATGGACAACTTCAAGCACTAATGTTTAAATACACATATGGCACTAAAACAATAGCTTAACAAATGACACATCAAAACGGAATTATGAATTATCATTCATAACTTGAGCATTTGACAAGGTAAGTTAATTCTAAGGCATGATCCATTAGTTTGAGCATTCAACAAGCAACATTATATAAAATTCTAATAGCAGCTACATAGTGTTCAAAATAATATGATACATACATGCATCGACACTAACTAATTATAAGAAAAACAAAATTCAATAAGTCTACAACAGGGTAGAAAACAACCTAAACTACATAATTGTTACCAAGAACCATTAGTTTAAAATGAAAGAACCATTCCATTTGTTTCCATTGTTCCCAATTTCAAATCACTAACGTATCATCGACAATTTAACCTACAAAACATATTAAGTAATGTCATACTTCAACTATCAATCATATTAATACATATAAATAAAATGACCATCATCAACAACTTTTCTTTGTACAACAGAGCATATGTTACATGCATACTTGACACAAATTATCATCAACCACATCAATCAATAACCCAGACAATGATTATCAAGTAATAAAGATAGTTTAATATTAAACAACATACCATGCAATCCATCAATTATAGTGACTTATTGGAATACTTTGGTTGCTTGAAGGGATAAAGGTTTCAAGATGCTCTATAAACTACACCAACCAATTCATGAGAAAAAAAATAAAATGTTGATGTCAAACAAGTCAACTATGAGACACGGGGATACTAGAATGGTAACTTAATACACAATATCATTTGATAGTTAATATCTTTACGCATGTCATAAACATTTTTGGTTTGTTGCTATGCTATGATATCCTATCCAATAACTACAACATTCTACGGGGTATTTGTATAGGATCGTCTATGATGGCTAGTTTGACCACACCTCCCACAAGTGTGGATCCTTGTATGCCTCCATAACTCACCATTGAGGACCTGACCACAACCTTTAGAATGCATAATCTTAGGATCCAAAATATCATCAAAAGTAGTGTCACCTTCACCACCAGTCACATTCATTGAAATTTTGCTGTTTTTTTTTTGAATTAAGCCTCATAACTTCTCTACAAAACAACTTTATCATGTAATCAAAGTCTTATTCTTTATGATGAGCAACCTCACACAACTCTTTAGAAAATTAAATCAAAGTTGCATATTTTGCAATAAACGGTGAGTCCCAATACAATGATAAATTTAGATATTTTCCTATTATAGACTCTTTTTGCACCCTCTCAAGAAACAACGACTTTGGAAACTCTATAAAATTTAAACATTAATAATGTGGTCACAAGGAAGACCAATGGATTGCATTCTAGTGCAAATATCATAAAAAATTTGACAATAAATGAACAATATAAGACACATAAAAAACTTTCACTACAATGCTTCACCATCGTGTATACAAAAAACATTGTCATCTCTTAACAATCAAGTACTCTAAGCTTAATTGTTCTTGCCAAGTGACTCAAGATAAGTCTTTAGTTGAACATTTCCATAGTTGGAAAAATAATTTGCCACAACCTCCCCATATTGAAAATATGTCACCTTTGAAATTGTACAATAAATTCAGTAAGATTACTCTTTAGATCCACATATATTGACATATGACTATAGAAGGCTTCACATCGTGAAGTGATTCTAATGTCTGAAAAAAAATTGCCACATATATGAACAAGCGACCACATCTTCCTCATACATCATTTATCTAGGTGTTATCTTCCAATCCATAATTTTCAACCATGTCCCTCCATTTGTCTTCAAATTTAACAAACTCTAAATCACCAAGCATGAAGGACTTCAACATGTTTAAAACACTTTTTCCTTCACATGACTTATTGCATTTCACATTAAATGCCACACACATAGCCTGTGATGGGCACTAAGAAAGACTCTCCTAATGCCATTTTTCATTACAATATCACCATTAGATATTGAACATGAAGCTTTATTGTTCCTGACATCCAAAAATTGTTCTAGTAACCAAAAATACGTCTCTTCAGTTTCATTTGTTACCATTACAATGCAAACACTATGGTGTGATTATGGTGGTTGACACCTGAGAAAACAAAAAACGGACATAAATACTTGTTTTTTTATAAGTGTCATCAAATGTCAACACATCACCAAACACTTGATAATTCATCACACAATTGCCTTAAATACTTTAGCACACCAGTCGCATCAGATGTTGTTAGCCACATATTCCTCATATCTTGATAATATATATCCTTCTTAATGAACCCAACTTTGTCATAACCCCTAAAAATGTTGGCAAAGGTAACATACATATGAGGGAGTCTAATGTCAACCTTTCGATAATTTACAATTTGCATAATGTCAATGTTTGTCATTTTCTTGTGTGCTAGAAACAACGATGCAGATAATGAATCCAACATCTTATGATTGTGATCAAAATCCCCAAAACAAACATATCATCAACCACTATGAAAATTAATATGAACACAATACATTGTGTTGCACCCACACCTAGTTACATTCTTTGATCGACGTTTTCCACTCCACAAAGTTACCCTTTTGTCATCTTTGTAACCAGCTCTAAAGCACACAAACGTTTGCTACATTGTTACCTCCATTTTGTTTCTAACAATATGGCTCTTTCTCATAGAAAAACCAACAAGTTTGACATACCAACAATAAAATTTGTATGTTGTCTCCTTATCACAAAAATGTAATCTTGAAACATCTTCAATCGTGTCAAAGATTCTAATATCAACAGGACTACTTATACTTATAACATCTTATGAGAAAGGAAAACCAACATTTTCAAATTCATCATCTCCCTTAAACTCAACCTCGTCATCCTCCTCCTCTTCATCATTGTCATCATCTTCAATGTCTGCCTTAATATCATTTTCATCTCCATAGTCATCACCATCGTCATACCTTGTCACTCCAATGTCGCAATAAGATACTTTTTCAAACATCATATGTCATCCAAATCCTACAAGAAAACATATTTACACAATAATAAAACAAATTGTCAAACATGAAGGACACATTTGTTAAAGAATAGTCAATTACCCTTAACATGGTTTCACTTGAATCACACATAACAGAGTCAACTTCTTCATTCATTTTGTTCGTACATGTATAGAAAGATTTATAATACATATTTAATCTCCCACAAACATCTTAAACTAACATTACATTACCATGGTAGTATACAATACTATAATGAAGTAGGATGTGGATCAAAGGTCTTGTTTTGGGAAGATGGATGGATGGAGGATGGGGTCTCGCTTAAGGAGATGTATCCAAGACTGTACCAGATTTCTCAACAACAAAATCAACATATCCAGCAAATGGGGACAATAGCAGGTATAGGTTGGGAATGGAAGCTTCAGTGGAAGAGGTTCTTCTTGGAGGCTAAAATAGACACGGTTGCAAAATTTATGGAAGACTTACAGCGGTACACATGTAGCAACAGGACATGTGGAGATAGGAGGAAGATTCGAGCAATAAGTATTCAGTAGGGAGTGCTTATGAATTACTCAATAGGAATTTGCCGTTGGAGAGTTAGGATGAAACATTTAAAGCACTATGGGAGATAAAAGTCTCAAGTAAAGCAACAATTTTTGCTTCGAGATTGATCAGGGAAAGATTGCCTACAAAGAATAGCTTAAGAAAGAGAAATGTGGAAACTAATAACGTCACCTACCCATTTTTGCAGAAGTCATGATGAGAACGAGGCTCACTTATTCTTCACTTGTGCTAACATCTTGCCACTATGGTAGGAATCGCGATCATGGGCAAATGTAGTGGGTGCTTTCTCAGAAAATCCAAAACAACACTTTCTTCAACACTTCTACTACAATATTAGCGGACTTAGGCCTCAAAAGTGACAAACCTGGTGGATTGCTTTGACATGGTGTATTTGGTAGCATAGGAATAGGATGGTCTTCCAAAATGAAAGTTTCAACAACCATAAAGTTATCGAGGACACTCTATTTTATTGTTGGACCTGACTTAAAAACACGGAGAAAGGATTTGATATCCCGTTTCACTCCTGGTCCAATAACATTAGGGATAGTTTTTTGTGTTGAGGAGGGATAGTTTATATAATACAAGTTAGGCCGGTTAGGTACCTAGCGGTTAGCCAGATCTTTGGTTTCCTAATTCAAGTTGGTTAGCATGCATTAGATCACCATAGTTTTGCACCTTGCAAATGCTAGGATGTATATACAACAATACTGCTTGTGCTATTTTTAATGTTCTATAATACAAAAGTGTGTGTATATATACACACACACTTTTGCTAATAAAAAAAAAAAGTCTCAAATTCTAAAATAGCCTTGCCCCCATTATACATACAAAATACACTACTCACATAATTATAACACAATAGCAATTAAACAAAGCAAGATAACAGTTCCACATTCCCACTTAGTTCAATGTGTTTAAAAATTAGCACTTTCAACAAAAGCACACAATACATGTAGCATAATTAATGGCAATGAAATCTACAGCTATTCACCATCATAGTCAAAATGAATAAGTAAACAAAAATACAACAATAATAAAAAACAAAACTTGTTGACATGTTCCAGAATGACAAATCCATTGGTTCTTGAAGAAGACAAAGGATGGATGAAACATACCTCATGAAACGACCTGTATGTGCAGATTAAATCCAAAGCTAGAAGGCCATTTTCGAGTCGACAACCACCAAACACTTTAGAGAAAAACGATGTGTGAAACACGACAGGTTGAGCTCACTCTCATCGTGCCTATCTCCTAAGTCAAAACCATAGATGAGGGCAACAACGGGAGCACAATTGAGGCAAAGACACACCTATGCCACATAGGCTGATGTGGATTATAATTCTACAATTTTTTCTTATTGGAAATTACCGTCAAAGCAAGTTAGTCGGTTCAAATTTTAATCACCACACATCATCCGATAGTCCACATTTCTCTCACATAGTGGAAAAATCTTTTCTTTCCCACAAACAGAATCTATCTATATATGTGTATCAGAAAATTAGTCTACCTACTTTAATGATTTAGCATTTCAATTTTGGAGCATTCGTCGTTCTCTGAGATTACTATTAATAATTAGTGGGCAATATATCACACCTTAAATGACAAAGGTTAGCATGCCTTTGTGGGGACACAATCAAATTTTCACAACTAAAAATAATAATAAACACTAAAACTTTCTTTTTTTAGTGACTATAAAGAGTCCCATAATACTTAACAACATATCATCTCCGCAAGACAAAATGAAACTCGAATTCACTATCTATTTCTCCACAACAACAAAATGAATTCTTCTACACTTTTCCTTTTGTCATTCACCCTTTCCTTGATCCTCATTTCTCCTTTGCCAACCTTAGGCACAAGCTTGTATGAATCTCTATGCGATAATGCTGGTGTGGACAAGGCTAGGTGCCTTGAAGTTCTCAAAGGCGAACCTCAAATTGTTGGGGCTAAAGATAGTGTTGAACTTTGCAAGTTGGTCCTTGAATTAGGACTAAAAAAGGGATTAGAGGCCCAAACATTCCTAAAAGAAGCGATGAAGACAAATCCTTCACCAGCCATTATGCAATGTGCAACTACCCTTTATGATGGTACGATTGGATCTTTCAAAAGTTCATTGGGTGAATTGAGTGAGGATGGTCTAACCGCAAATTATGATGCCAAAGTGGCTGGTGATGGGCCTACAACTTGTGACACAGCCTTGAGTAATGCCAATATCATCAATCCTTCTATTTCAGCTTTAAACAAGGACATCTTGTTGATTAGCAAACTTGCATATCTAGCCACCGATAACCTTCCCGATAATCCATAAAGTGATTGTTATGCTATATGATGATAGTTAGAGGAGAAGAGTTGTGGGGTGTTTTGGGTTTCCAATATGGTGAGCAACAAATTAATCAAAACAAACCATGTATATTTATGAATGCAATCGCGTGTATCTTGATTCTACTATTTAGTTTAGTTGAATGTTTTGTTGTTTCAATTTCTTATTTATTTTTTTAATGGCAATTGAAATCATTAGCTTCTTTGCTTTAGCAAGGAAAATTCATCAATATCATATTTTAACATGCAATGTTATTAGTCTGATAATGAAATCATATGTATCTTGATTCTACTACTTATTTAGTGGAATGTTTTATTGTTTCAATTTCTTATTTATTTTTTAATGGCAATTGAAATCATTAGTTTCTTTAAGGAAAATTCACTAATATCAAGTTTTAACATGCAATGTTATTAGTTAGATAATGTGCGCTACGTAAGGGTAGATTAAATGGTTTTGATGGGTTGAAAAAAGAGAAGATTTTTTTAAGTAATTAGAAGTAGCAATAGTTATTATCATAAAAAAACAATACAATAAAGAGAAGATTTGGACTCATAAAATTAGGTTGAGATTTTCGGTCAATGGCATTTTCATTAGCATGAGATCTTAGAAATTAAAATTACTTAATTTATTTATAAAAAAAATATAAAGTTGTGCATAAAATTTATCTATGGATGAGATAAAAGTATAAAAATTTGCATACGTGATATATATGAACAAGGGAATGGAAGTTCATTTCATATAGATCATATATAAAAAATTCATATTAACCCAAAATCATTTACTACCTCATTCATATAAATTAAAATTGACGTAATATAAACATTTTAAAATATACTAAAATATAGATTATTTGATTATCTTCTTGTTGTTGTTCAATATTTATAAAATTTGACATAGGCGATATTGGTAATATATAAATATAATTTAACGATTGGATCAATAAAAATTATATTATATATCAAGTTATAAAAATGATGTAATAGTTGTCAAAGTTGTATCAATGTAATTTGATTCCTCCATACATGATTAAATGATCTAAATTTAATCCTCTTATACTCATATATAAAGATACCTTATCGAATTGTATACATGTGATATGTCAACTTTGCATAAAGAGAAAAAAAAATTGCTTTTCTTTTTCAATTTTGTTATTGTAAAAAGAGTGAAATAAGAAAGAAAAATTCACCTAATATAATATTGAAGTCATAGATCACATTGTTTTGGTACAACAAGCTTGCATGAACAATAAACACAATCATACTGAATTCGAGTCAATTTATTGGACTTAATATTAGTAGAATAATGTATCAATATTTTAGAGTATAACAAGATGTTAAGTTTTTGTTATTTGTTATCCCTCTTTGTGTTATTCCATAAATCTTTTTAAAATCAAGCATAGAAAAATAATTTTAAATTGTTTTGTTCCTTAAATTTATGTAAATTAAATGAACTTATATATGTTATTTTTTTCTAGATGCCTATATACCTACCTACTTCTATTTCTTTTTGTAAAATTAAAAATAATAGAAAAATATGTTAAAATTATAATAACATTTTTTTTAAATTAGAACTTAATATGCATGACACGGATTATTTCACTAGTTAAAAATTTAACAAATGATATGTTAGATAAAATTGTAAACATTTTTTCATATAATAATTATAGTTTTATTTTATTTAAGGACTAAGAGAAAAATCGGTGCCAAGATCAACTTTCTAATTTAACACCATTAATTTATTATCATTATTAGTTTTGTAATTACCATTATGTCTAGTTTAGTAATTGTACCGGTTCCAGAATTTTCTAAACATCGTACTGTGTTTGAGGCGGAGAATAGCTCCAACAGTTCCCAAATTGGAACCCTAGCATTCGCCATTGCCGCCACCTTTCCCCACGCAGCTTTTGTTGTAGCAAAAGATTGATATTTTCTTCTTCGTCTATAAAACCCACACGTCAAGTCACTTCTTTTTAACTCAATTTTGGGTCCCGTAGCTCTATATTTTCTCATTCGCAGACAAGAAAAATCCAAGCCTGTGGATTAGAAAGGGGTTCATTTTGCTGATTCTCTAGCTATGGTACCTTTCTCTGTCTCTTTGTTGTTTCTTCTGTCAAATTTTTTGCTGGGTTTCAAGGGAAAGGGAAATTTGTGCGTTCTTTGTTTAGATTCTGTGCGTAAAGGGAATTAAAAATTCTTTCTTTTGATTTTTCTCTATTGTCTCGTAAGATTTAGAGGTACAATTTTAATAGGGTGCTTCGATTTTTTTATTTTTTTTGTGTAGCCGACCTAATTGATTTATTTTTATATTGTATAAATAAGTTGTGATTTCTGTGTTGGCATAGCTCAGTTTATTGGGGGTGTCGTGGTTTCAAGAGATAGATTAGGGGTAATTGTTTTGATGTATGAATCATAAGGGAACATAAAAAAGAGAAAGTGTTGATTGAGGTGATTTTTGAAGAAGGGGGTTTAATCTGGTATCTGTAAATGGTCTTTGTATGATAAATTTTCCGGAATGGTCCTTTTCTCTTGCAAAATTTTAATCGGATTGTTTATGCAGGCTGCTAAGATTCTCGCAAACTTGATTGTGATGGGTGGAGGAATCTTGGCAAGAGCAGTTGTTCAGGCATATCGTCAAGCGCTTACTAGTAAGCCTTTCAGATTTTGCGATTCTGAATAGATTTGTGATTTGTTTGACAAACATAATTTCATGCTAATTTACTATTCAATTCTCTGTTTTCTAGGTGTTTGGTTTAGTTACTATCGTTTGTTTCTTTGGATATATACCGTGTGCAAATGTTGCTTAAATTATTTTCCAACACCAAATTGATTTTATTACTTGATTGCCAGATATTTGGTTTCTACATATTTTTAGAATTAGTAGCCAAGTCCGTTGTCTAAAAATTTGTAGGAGCTATGTTTTGTTTTTTTACCCTTTTGCCAAGGGGTTGCAGGGGATTTCATGGGCTTCTTGGGGGGTAATAAAGTTGACAAGTTCAAATTATTGCAAAGGACAGTTCTGTATGAAATTCTAGGGGGCAATTAATTTGCATACCTATGGTAAGTGATGCCCACTCCTTCAGCCAGTGTTGAATGAAATCCTAGTTTCTCAAGAGTTGAGTAGCATACTGTGAGAAGAGCTGATAAGAGGGTTAATATGCTTCTTAGTCAACTTCTAGATCATTACAATTGTTCTCTGAAGGGTTGTTTGACAAGCCACTTGAGAAAAGCGATTAGATGCTAAAGAGCTTGAGTAATTCAAATCTTCACTCAGCTTCATATACGTATTCATATATAAATGCCAAATCAGAAGTACAATAGGACAAAAGAGGGACTACAGACTGTATCCCTATGATAGAAAGTTATAGCAGAGGAAAAAGGCAAAAACATCCTTTTATAAGATATACTAATTTGCAATATAAATTTAATCTTACACTCCCCCTCAAGTGGAGAATATAAATTGTATCCTACAAGCTTGGAACATATAAACTGAATTTTGTTTCATCTCAAAGACTTGGTTAGGATATCTCCAAGTTGATCATTGGAACTGAGGAATTCAGAACTAATTTCCTTGGACAGAAACTCCCGAACAAAATGGCAGTCAATCTCTATATGTTTAGTTCTTTCATGGAACACTGGATTAGAGGCAATGTGAAAAGCTACCTGGTTGTCACAATACAGCTTCATTTTCTGAATTTCACATAACTTTAACTCTTGAAGGAGTTGCTTAATCCACACCAACTAACTAGTGGCAATGACCATAGCTCTATATTTTGCTTCTGCACTAGACCGAGCAACAAAATTTTGTTCTAGCTCTTCCAAGAGATAATGTTCCCTCCAATGGAGATATACAATATCCAGTAGTAGATCACCTGTCACTGTAGCATCCCTCCAATGAATCAGTGTCACAATATCCAGAGATTTGGGTATCTCCCTTATCCTTTTAAAGCAACCCATGCTCCCTTTGAGCAACAAACTCAGGAGGTTGCTCCATGTAAATCTTCTCCTCTAACTCACCATGCATAAAGGCATTTTTGATGTCTAACTGATGAAGTGGCCATTGACGAGTAGTAGCCATAGCAAAATGTGGGTGAATAGTAGAGATTTTAGCCACAGGAGAGAAGGTATCTTCATAATCAAGACCATATATCTAAGTATAACCTTTGGCTAGGGTATCATGAGCTCACATATGTTAATACATCCCAACAAAATGGGGTTGCAGAGCAAAAGAATTGCAACCTACTTAGTTGCTAGAGCTCTACTCTTTCAAATGTTTGTTCCCAATGTCTACTGTGGAAGAAGCTTTCCTAATTGCCACCTATGTCATAAGTAGGCTACCCACTTGTGTCTTGCAAGGTATTAGTCCAGTTGAACACATGTTGTCATTCTCTCCTTTACCCCTACTGTCAAGTCTCTCATGTTATGTGTTTGGGTGTATTGCATTTGTCCATTCTCATAGTCCCCATCGTGGTAAGTTAGACCCAAGAGTTGTAAAGTGTGTTTTTAAATTAAAAGGGGGGGGTACAAGTGCTATCATCCTCAGAGTTGTCGAGTTTTTTGTATCAATGGATGTCACCTTTCATTAAATAGAATCCTTCCTTGTTAGCCGTCAGCTTCAGGGGGAGAGTATACTATTAGCCAAGTCTATCTTAGGGTCACTACCTCTTTTGTCCTTGTAGGATGTCCAAGACACTAATCTTGAGGAAGCACCACAATGAAGATGTTGAAAAAGATAATAATGAAGCAGAAGAGCAAGATCAATTCTTTGGACAAAAATATCAAAGGGGAGTGAAGCAAAACCCACTTTTATCCCACAGCAAATTCAATTGTCTAAACCAGAGGTAAATGTCTCTTAGGATGATAATGATACTGAGAAAGTTACTGACGATATGCCTATTGCCTTGAGGATAGGAAAGAGATCATGTACAAAGTATTTTATTTCTCAGTTTGTTTGTACTGACCATTGCTGTCCAGCATCCAATCTCCATTGTAGCCATTGATGCAATCAAAACACCTGCATTAGTCTAGGAAGCATTGAAAGACAGAAATTGGGTTCAAGACATGAATCAAGAGATGAGGCATTAGAGAGAAACTCAATGTGGGACATTGTTGATAAACCCAAAGATAAGAAAGTTGTACGGTGCAGAGGGATATTCATAGTGAAGTGTAAGTCTGATGGGACATTATATCAATACAAGGCTAGATTGGTGGCAAAGGATTGCAACACGCGGGACACACATGATTAGTTTGCAACCAACGCACAATACATTGTTGATGAAAGATATGATCACATGGCATTTAGTAGCATTCAGTGTTGACATTCAACATTTCCATCTTTAGAATCTCAATACCAAGAGATCCCTTTATGGTTAGAAATGACCCTCTTCGTTACTGGCTTGCTTGCAGCGATGGAAGAGTTCATGTCGTGTTTCAGAATGATTCAGACATCTAAGAAGGTCATTCAGATGTTGTTGAAGACATATACAGTTAGAAATGACCCTCTCATTTTGTGCCATAACCGTCTATTTCTTCAATGATACTGGAATCATTCTGAAACATGATGTGGACTCTTCCATGGCTGCAAATGAGCTACTATCAAAGAGGGTCATTTCTAATCATAAAGGGATCTTTTGATGATGAGATCCAAAGAAGGAGGAGTTGGATGTCTATACTGAATGCTATTCTATGCCATGTGATCATGTCTTTTGTCAACAACGTATTGTGCGTTGGGCTACAAACTAATCATGTGTGTCCCACGTGTTGCAATCCTTTGTTACACCTCTACATGGCCAAAGATTTTCCATTGCCTTAAACATATCCATATTCATTTGAATATATGCTGCACTCATGTTGCAAAAATTTACAGTGGATATATTATGAGGGACTTTATTATGCGCTTTCTTAAATCTATAGATATTGTAAGGTCTGACTTTCTACTGTGGTATACTTTTGAGCATTCCCAGCTGATAGATCAACTTGAATCTAGGCAGTATCCAAACCGAGTTTTGAGACATTGGTTGTTTTCCTAAGCATCCGTTCTATCACTTACTTCAGTAGTTTCATTTCATGGTGTGACTTATCAACTTGGTTCCTTTATCTTTTAGCAATTTTTTTTTTATTTCCTTTGTTCATAAAAGAGCTGAAAGTTGCCTTTCCTTCATTCATCAGACATTATTTTTTCTTTAGATTTGGTTAATGAGGATAGCAAGCTAAGGTATTTCATGTTGAAGTCTGATAGTAAGCAACGTTGTTTTTTGAACAGCTTAGGTCTCCAAATATCCCAATATAACATCTGATACTTAACGGGAAATAGTTTACAAAATAGTCCCTCCATTTTCTCCTTAATTCCATGGTCTTTGCCTAATACCTTATTTCTTTACTCTGATACACTTAATTTGTTAGTTCCTTTGTTCCTTTTTCACACAATGTCTTGGCCGATTTTCTCTCTCACTCTGTACACAGAGACAACCATGCCGTGGCTCCAGGTCTTCTTATTTTCTTAACATTATGTTATTCCAGATGCCTCAAAAAATGGTGTTGCACAAGAGACAATTCAAAATACTATCCGCAGAGCTAGCAAGGTGATGACGGAGCAAGAGGCTCGACGGATTCTTGGTGTTACAGAGGAAACTCCCTGGGAGGAGATTATCAAGGTTAGTATATCATCTTTGTTGTGGGTATATTACCCATTTGTTTTCAATTTAGCACTTCTAAAGTGGGGAATGCATTTTTGAGGATAAAGCACACTGTTATAGCCTTCAATTGGAAAATCAATAGCTAACATATGAGGGTTAATCATGTTTTTTGTCCCTATAAAATTACCAATTTTTGGTTTTTGTCCCTAACTTTTAAAACCCCCCATTTTTCACCCTGGATTTTCTACATACTTGCTTTTGTCCCTCAGTCTAAGTCTGTGAAGTTACTTTACAATTTTTTGATGACCAATCTAACAAGGTAGGTGGAATCTGTGTGTTTCATGACTATAGGATGCTGATTAGAAAGATCACCAAGTAACTGTACGGTACAGTAACTTAACAAAATTAGACTGAGGGACGAAAGTCTGGATATTTAGCAAATGTAGGGACCAAAAGTAAAGGAGTTTTCAAAGACAGGCAAAAACCAACAATTGGCAATTTTACAGGACGAAAAACAACGCTATTAAGCGCATATATTATGATGCTAAAATCCATTTGATTTTCAATTAATGGTTATAACTTTGCACTTTTTTTTTTTTTTTTGCTGAAGTATACCATTTTCACTTCAGAGGAGCTAAAATTTTCTTGTAATAGTTTCTTAAAAATATTTCTTGCCTTGCAGAAATATGACAATTTATTTGAGAATAATGCTAAGAATGGGAGTTTCTACCTCCAGTCCAAAGTTCATCGGGCCAAGGAATGTCTAGAGGCAGTTCAACAAGGCAAGAGTCAGGGTACCCCTAGTTGAGAACTTAGATTTTCTCCATTTTATAACCATTGTGTAATCATTTTTGCCTCCAAGTTTGTGTTGTACTATTTGCGTAATCAAAAGTTTCTGAAGTAAAAATTTTATTATCAAAATTGTAAATGATTAGTTTGTGATTGACTGCTAATAAAGGCTACTATAAAATGAAATTACATGCATGTTTTTAACATGCTTAAAATTAGAATGTGGTAGGAAATAATAGTAATGTCGTAAAAAAACACGTTTCATTACTTGATCGATGCTAGAATTTTGATATCTTTCACTTTCTGTTTATCATTGCTCATATTTATACTCCAGAAGTTTTCACCTTTGTCGTCTTTTGCAAATGCAGTTACAGTTGCATTTTTTTATTGTATGAAAATTTATAATAATTTCGGAGAAAGTATTTTTTTTTTGTCATAAAAATTTGTTTTTTCTTATTTTCTCTCTCTCAAACAATAAGAAAATTATGGTATTTTTATGCTATCTCCAATCTATTTCTTTTCATTGTAAGCAATCACCCTAAACAATGTACATGTGCAGCCAAATTTACAAGAAGATAATGGTGTTCAAAATATCAAGAGTTCTTTTACAAATGAGTTCTGTTAAGAAGTTTTCAAGAAAATAATTGAAAAATTATAAGTATTAAGTATCAAATATGTTTTATTTTGAGTTAGTAAATGTTGATAATTAAATTTTATGTCAAATGAATTTTTAAATTGTAAGATGATTTTATGAGTTTTAATCTTCATCGTGGATTCGTGGGACTGATCTTATATGTGTGTGTTAAGATTTATTTCATTAATTTTTTTATTGATGATTGTTGATTCATACATTTTTTAATTAAAATTATTATTTTCGTCACAGTCAAACTCTAGTACTAAAGAGTTAACAATTGGTCTAGATAATAAAGTTGGAATCATGTTGTTGATGAAGATCTTGCATCTTTTTAGTAGACGTAAACATTTTTTTAGCTTTGAAACATGTTTTGATTGACTTTAATAAGTTTTTAGGTCTTAATTCACCTAAATTTTTATTTACTACAAAAATAATAGCAAAGGTACAGGTGCAATACAAAGCGCTTAACATTTACAAAAGTTTGGGAGAATTTGGATAATTTATTATTAAAAAAAAAAGCTCCAGAACTTATTGTCACTAAACTTTAGGGTTTGTGAGAATTGATTGAATCCGTTTCCTTTTTGCCGAAAAATTAATTGAATCCTAAACGATGCAAAGGTGATATAGGATGGGTTTGTTTATTTTTTTTTAAAAAAATTAAAATAAACATTTTTTATATAAATATTTTTTTAAGAAGCTTTACTTCTTAAAATAAGTAAAAAAATTATACAACAACAACGCCTTATCCCACTAGGTGTGTTGATAAGTAAAAAAATTATTTTTTAAGAAAAAAAATTAGATAAACATACTAAACAAATAATAAAAAATTATTTATTTTATTAAAACAAATGTTTGTTTCAACAAATAAGTTTAATAAATTTATCCATATTCATCATCCAAAAAATCACTATTCTCTCTGATAGGAATCACAAAACAAACAAATTCATATCATTTTCAAATAATAACACCATTGAACGCATGTTATCGTCTCACATCCACCAATAGAGAACCACATTATGCATGCCCATGCTTATCCTTACACTGCTCCCCTCGTTAATCTCTAACACATTTTATTTTTATTTCATTGGAACTAATTTTCAAAGAGTTATTACTTATCAACACACCTTAGGTTTATGAATTATGATGATGACCTCACGTTAATGCCCCATTCAAGAATAAAGAGAAATAAAAGAAATGTGGCATACACCAACTTAGTGACACTAACAGGTCTAAACACTTTTGGGTCCAACTGCTATATTGTTCGTTTCACAAAATGGTAGGTAAGCTACCAATCTCCCTTTTCAACCCTCACCCCCCAAACTCTGAAAGCAAAGCATGTGGCTCTTCCACTTCATAAGTGAAACTTTTCTCACACATTACTTTTCATGTATTATTCGTACTAATATGTACACACAGTAGTGGATTTTAGGTTTTGTATAATTTATCCAAAATAAAAAAAAAATATTTGAAAATTCTTATCTTTATGAATGTGGTTTAAGGCAAGTAATTTTAGAACTAAAAAACAATTGAAAGTAATTTTAGGTTTGGTTCAGCTAATCCTCTTAGAAAATTAAGAAACAATTTTAGAACTAGTCCGGAAATATTTGGAAAAATTAAATGTCTATACACAATTGCTCAAATGGATGGACTACAGTTCATATCATTCCTAGTCATGATTTCTGTGCTTTATTTATTTTTTTATTTTTAAGGAGGATCAGTTCAAGTCTTTTAGATGGAATATATAGAACATCTTAGAGGTAAATTATCAATACTCGTAAGCTCAAAAGGTTGGAAAAAAGAATAACTTCCTAGCTAATCTGCCACATTATTTGCCTCAAAAAAATATGGTACACTCAAACATCCCATTCCCTTTGGTTGCAGAAGTTCTAAGTCCCAACCATGTTACTATAAGGATGCTTAGGACTACAACCCTTCTCCACAAGCTGAATAGCTACTTCTGAGTCACATTCCACAATTAGTCTTCTAATGCCTCATTGTCAAGCTCTAACTCCATACAAGAGATTAATTCCATTTGACTCTTCTAAAACTAAATAACTCACTTTAGAGCCAAAAAAAAAGTAATCTCAGTTATTGAGGAGAAAATAAATAATTAAATTTATATGCTCATACACAAGTAATAACAAATTACTGAAATATTAACTATTGATTTTTTTTTCATAAACGACTTATATATATTACTTATTTTACTTTTACTTAATTTTGAGGAGTCAAATCCAATCGTTTTAGGATGAACTTGCATGAATACTCAAAAAAAGAAAGTGTTCTTGAAAAAACATTTCAGATGTGTTTGGATAATGTTTTAAAAAAGTGTTTTATAATATATTTAAATTTTCATAAATCACTTTCTATATTTGGAGAAAAATGTTACAATATTTTTTCTCTTTGAATTTTTCTATTTAAAATGAAAAATATCTAATTATTATAAAATATTCAAAGATGGTTTAAATTTAAACAATACTTCCTCGATTCTAGATTATATAACATTTTAGAGAAAAAAAATTGTTCTAAAAAAATATATGTCGTTTTACAAAATTAATATTGTATCATATTTTTTTCCATAACTATTCTTAATTAATACTTAGTGGGAATAGTGTGTAGAAAGAATAAAATAATCACTAATTAGAGAAATAAAGGGTATATTAAAATGTTACCTAATATTTTTTTTTTGAAATCAACAAATTAAATTACATTCTTTAATAATTGTGTTAAAAGTTTAAACGTCGTATAATCTGAAATGGATAAAGTGTTTTTTTTATAAAAAAATATTTAAATATTAAAAATTTCTCTAGAGAAACAATCTTATATTATAATTGTTATCAAATGGTTCTATAGATTATATATATAAGCAAAATCTTTATGTTAGTGATTCTAAGGACTTTAAAACTTCAATAATCCTCGGAAGGCTATAATATTTTAATTCTCGAATTACATTTTGAATCAAATAGTTCAACAGTTTTGTTTCTTAACTTAAAATCAAATTGATGTTTCACACCAATGAGTCTTGGCTTGATTGGAGAGATCAAACATTCTGTAACTAAAAGGTTTTGGGTTTAATTTATAATGGTTTTGGGTTTAATTTATAATGTGAACTTTCATTCGTTGTCGTAGGTCTTCTAATTATAAAGATGTTAAAAAGGAATCCATATGTTTAGCCCATAAGTTATTTTTTTTATGATTTGCTTAAGTTCATTTATTTCTATAGTCACTTGACCCATTCTATTCAACTGCATTGTTAATTTTTTTGAATCATATATTTAATTTATTTATTTTTGTTTTTCTTTTCATATTATCCCCTTTGAATTAATTTTATTAGAAGCATGATTGGGCATTAAATGTGTACATATTTCTTAACTAATTCTAAGCTTAATTTTTCATGTTTTAAAACTTCTACGGGATTTAACACCTTTTTGTATAAATATCTGATTTCAAAGATGTTAGATAAGGCTGTCTAAGATATCAATAAATAATTAAATATAAAATGTGTTTATGAAAATGTAAAACTTACTAATGTTATCAACATATTCTTATAATAATTTAAAGAATTATTATTTATTAATTCTTTAATTAATATCTTTTTGGACAATTCTAAGTGAGATCTTAATTTTAATCTTTGAGACGTTACGTATAGCACAAACCCCACGCGTCGAATTAATGTCGTAGACTATAAGCTGCACACGTGCCATGTCTTTGTTTTTTATTTGTGGGAATCCCAATATTGACCAACACGTTCTCACATTATTTTTTTTTCCATCTTTAATAAATATATTTCGAATTGAATTAATTCAAATTTGTTAGGTACGTTACTCTCTGTATTCTATTCTGTAATTGCCAAGTTTAAGTTGGACCACATCATATGGATCATGAAACGTGTTTTGTACATGGACAACAACTTCAAGAAATTTATTAAATTATTTTCTTTGACAGCCAAAATTCAGTAAATTATTAAAAGCAAATATTATCTGATTGCTAAGAAAATTTGTTAAGAAATTAAATGTCACTTTTTTTATTTAAAATATTATTATTTTTATTTTTATTAATATTACTATATTATATGATCATTTTTAATATATATATATATCTAATATATCTTTTAATAAAAATGTATTATTATTATAAAAAGTATAAAGACATTGTATAATATGATATATCCCAAACTAAAAATGAGTCGACACGAATGAAAACTATTAAAAGAAATAAATAAATAAAATAATGGAATATGGACAAAAAGAAAAAGAAGAATTTTTATTTTAATACTTTATGTGATTTTCCAGGAAAGTGAAGTTGGAGATGGGAAAAGGAATTAGAGAAAGTGACGTGTGATAGTTTTGGGTGAGACGTGTACCTTAATCTCACGTAATCCCGTTGTTATTAGTGTTATGTTTCAAACCATAATAGATAAATATGAAGAGAAGCACAAAGCAAAATTGAATTTACATTTAATAACTTACAGCAACAGTTACTTTGCTCGTCGTTTTGTATAACATGCATTGGATTCTAGGATGAAAATTTGTTTTTGTTGTCTCTTTTTGCTAAATCAATCAATTTTGTACAAATAAAAACATTTTAATTGTGATTAGCCTAAGAATATTCCAAATTTTTGTTAACTGATACAAATGAACGGGGATAAGACCAAAAAGTTGTAGCTCTATGAATTAGGTTTACTGTTGGGTGAATATATTGAATTTCTGGTAAAAAAAAAAAATAGTTTAGTTTTTATACGATGTTATGTCAATTTTTTAAAAAAATATATGTGATCCATCAACTAAAATAAAATTTATTAATTTTTATAATAGTTATTTTAAAAGTTATATTAATAATAATTTATAATTAATTAACCGTGTATAATAACCACTATTAAATTTAAAAAATTTACACTATCAATTAATTAAAAATTACTATTAATATAATTTTTAAGATAATTATTATGATACTAAAAGAATATATTATATTAAATGACATTATTGAATCACATGTTACTAAATCGTTATTTCACTAGTGCAAATATCTAATCCAATAAAATTCACTTTAAGAATATGTTTGGATATAAAATTTTAACTGAGGAAAGTAATTTATCAGAGAATTTAAATTTTTCTAATCTAAAATTCATTGTTTGGATTTTTTTCATGAAGAATTTAAATTTTTGAAATTTTAAAATAAAATTTTAAGCAACTAAAAATGTGGAGTTTCAATTTCCTTCTAAAAGTGAGAAATTGAAATTCTCTTCTTGATAGAATAATCTTCTAAAATATTCGCGTATTTCCTTTATAACCTCTCGAACTTGCGGATCTTCCCTCACGTCGATGATCCTCTTCTTCAAGAAACACCGTCTGAACTAGTGGAACATCGATCGGGTGTTGGCGTTGCAGGACACATAGAACTGCATCCGTCAGTCAAGGGAGGTGCTCACCAGCATGGAGGGCCTGGGTCATGCCTTATGCCATCGGCTAAATGCTGTAGTAAGGTGTGGTGGTGTATACTACCATGTCCTAGTTTCCCAGCGACTTCCTATGACACATCATTATTCTTCTCTTTGGAAGCACAACATGCATATCTTCTCTTCTCTTTGCATTCATTTTTTTTTTCACCAGCACAATTTTAATTTTTTTTTTATCCAAACACAAAATTTTGAAAATAAAAAAATTTCAATTGAAGTATTTAAAATTCTTAAAATTTAAAATTTATCTCATGCAAATATATTGTTAAGATATTTGATCTTCGATGTAAGAAAAATGCATTAGGAATTCTACATAGCAAGTATAAAATAATGTATAAATGCAAACAACACATCTCTTCAGGTAAATACTTCAGGATCAACGGTTGAAAAGGCAATGCCAACGCATAAAGTATAAATACAATAATCAACACATTTTTTCATCATTATGTCACATCAGACTTTTTGGAATACAAGCAATTAAGTCAATTACTCAATACATTTGTTACTTCTTTTAAGTGGTTTTAAAATAGCGATGTTCTAGTGCCTTTTTCATTCTTCAATTTGTTCTTTTACCGGTTTTCAATATGAGTAACCTGCATAGAGAATACGAATATTGGATTCATTGTGTGACAATTGTACAAACTTCTACATTAAAGTTAGTATAAATTAATCTAATTAAATATGAAATTCAAAAAATAACAAGATCGAGCAGATGCTTTTGTACCTAACCCTAATTCTTTTCCACAGTAAATGTTTTGATTTTAAGAAATGACAATTATTTTATATGGATTTTCGTTTCACTAACCTTACTTTATTAATTTTATATTATTATATATATTTATTGCAGGTCTAAGATGTAAACAATGTCTTAATTAAAATAATAATCAAGAGGCAGGTGGGGTCCAACTATGCACATGGCCCATAATTGGCTTGGCATGCATGATAGTATGAACAGAAATAGTGTACTATATAATTGTCCAAAAGCTCACCAAAAATGAAAATAATGGTTGAACAAACTAAATACAAAAATAATTATTTTGCACGTTTTACAGTGCTAAAATATTCGTATAACATTTGAATTAATTAAAATGGAGATAAGGTATCCCTTCTTTGAACTAAGAATAAGCTGTACAACGTGACTGCAATGAAACATTGCAGGTTTCGATTGCCGCAATGATTTCCTTTTTATTTGTTTAGTTTTCAATCACTATCGGTTTTTTTTTTTCTTATGTGAATTTTTCTTTTGCCAAAGATTTGAAGGCAAAAATAAGTGCTTTTATTGTTTTAGAAAACTCATCAATCTGAATTAGTAATTGAAATAATGCTAATATGATTAATGAGTACATGAATTAGTTGACATAAAATTATGTTAGTTTAATTTATAATTTTTAATTTAATCTATTTGGTTCCAATAAAATTATTTTCAGCAAAAGATACCAATGATGTAGATTAAAAAAATAAATTTAATATATAATTGCATTAAATAATTAAAATAACAATTATAATTATTACTTGACTCAAATATAATTAATTTTAGAATACCTTGATAAAAAAAATTAATGTAAATATGTATTTATGTTGGTGATATAATATAGTGTGTTCTTTTAATTAAATAAAACATATAGTGTGTTCTTTTAATTAAATAAAACATATAGTGTGTTCTTATCTAAGAGTTGTAGCATTTAGAATTGTTTGGTCCAAAAATTGATCTTTTTCTATTTCATTTTCCTAATAGAAAAAAGATATATACATACTAAGAAGTTGCTATAATCAACAAAGCAATTCAGGAGGAAATTAGTGTAGTGGTCTAATAGCAACAACTGTGTAGTTTTTATTTGAATCTAGAAGATCTGATCACATATCTCTGTTCAAGTCGTTGTAAACAATTAGGTCTTTAATTTTTAGCATTGCAAACTTTTAGAACATGCTTGGGAGTGATGTTTTAAAGAAGAAGAAAAAGGAGAGTAAATTATTATTTATAAGAAATAATATCATTAAAATAAAAGGTAATAAATTAATATAAATATAATATATTAATGTTTTATTTATTTTATAAATATTACTAATATATAACTCTCTTGATTTAAAAATAAAGCATTTATCTTCCCTCCTTTTTCTTTCAAAATCAACTGCGAAATCCCAATTGGCTAAAGCACCTTTAATAACATCCATCACACTAAAATTGTGATAAATGTTGCTACTCGAAACATTCTTGTGGTGGACCACCTCAATAACACAATATCTAGATCGGTGTTCAAGTATTTCCAAATTTAATGTAGCACGTTGATAAAGAAAAGCATTTTTACTCAGTAAATATCTTAACCGTTAATTTCTTAATTTGGTGAGTAAATTAACTTTTTCATTATGATATCTGAATCAATTTGACCGAGCCTTAAATTAATAGTTATAGTGAGTTCCATAAGTGGATAATTACATTATTCAATTCTTTTTTGTTTTTTTTTTTTTGTTTTTCATTTCTGTATTGTTGTACAACTTGCTGTACCATTAATTTACTAGACTCTACTGTGACTTTGAACGACTTTTTCGATCTGTATCAAAGTAAGTGTCCTATTTTTTTAAAAATATTTTAAAATAAATGTTATATTAATTTTTAATGTAATATTAATTATTTTTTCTATTAATGTACTCTCATAAGTGTCATTTTAATTTTTTAATATAATATTAATATTAAAATTAGTTTATTTTATAAAATTATCACTCTTTTATTTATCTAGTAATAATTTTTTTGACCGTGTAAAATAATTTAAGATAACAATTATTTTAAAATGGAAATAATAGTTACTAATTAAGATTAACAATTTATTTTTCCATAGTTTAAACTCCGACAATTTCTCATAAACGTGTTTTTGATGCCACTTAACTTCAATAATTATTCTTTTAAATATTCCCCGTCTCAAATTATAATTTTTTTAAACTAATTTATGCTCTTTACGAAAAATAATTAATCATGTTAAATCTTTCAATTAATTTTATTATCATTCTAAAATTATCCTTATCTTATCTCTTTATTCACTTAATTATTTTTCATTAATGTTTAAAGAGAGAATAATTAAATAAAAATATATAGAAAAAAATAATTAATGCATCTAAAAATTCAAAAATAATCTTATAAAAATAAGTAAACAAATTTTTTATAAAAAAATTATAACTAGGGACGAAAAAATTATATGATAAAAAGTTTTAACTTTAAATCCATACGTACAACTAGGTTCACGGTCGCTAGCTCTCGCTTTATGATAACGAGTCCTAATTCAAGGGTTAAAAGAATTTTAGATTAGTTGTTTCTCAAGGAAAGATACTTGAAAAACTACATGTCTACATGGATCAGCATTGTTAGTTACAAATTTAAAGAAAAGGTTTAGCAATATATTTTGTAACACTTTTTTTACGCACTTCTCAGTATTGATTAACATATTAAAAAACGTAATTTATCTTGTGAGTCTCACTTTTTATTAATGAGTTTTTCTCTTAATTTTATACTTGTTTGTAAATCTAAACGAATGATAAGATGTATATTAGAGATAAATTATGTACTTGAATTTATAGAAAATAATTCAAAGACTTATAAATTCGTATGCTGTAGCTTGATTTATTGGCTGTATTTGTTTCTGCACATCGATCTTGTGCTGTGATTTGGGTTTGAATAAAAATTCTTTTGCAGTTAAAAAGAAAACTTTATAAACTGAATATTATTACATGGCGCATTAAATCATTACAAGCCACCTAACTAATTCAATTAAAGTGGCCAATTTTAAAATTTGATTCAAATGCATAGTGTAGTTTATAATCAATCTCCAAGCCATAAATAACTTCAACTCTTCAAGTCTATGCGTTTATTCTTTGTTATATAACTCGATAACATTTGCCAATCAAGTCTCTGCACTGAAAAGTAGGTTCAACTTTGATCAGTTCAAAAGAAAACCTCTGAAACATATAACCTACTTTATAAATATCAAAGACAAATTCCCATTCAAAACATTCTTTGGACGAGTTGGTTTTTAAACTTGCATAAAGTCATTCCTCTTCTCAATCCCAGGATCCACATGTTTTGACTGATCATCCACTTCATGGCCCTCTGTCAACTTAGAAATTAAGCACAAACAAGTGAACACCACATTCATACCAGAGATCATGTTAACTACCCATTCTAGTTGTGGTGGGCTATGGCTTTATTTTAACTTTTTTCTTTGACTGAACATAATTGGGAGAGATTAGCATTGGAATTAGAAGTAATGGTTAAGTAAAGTTTTCTCCAAAAATGGGGATTTTAGGACTTGAGTTTCTAAAGTACTATTTATTTGAATTAACTCATTTTATAATTAAAATTTTACTGAATTTTTTTTGAAAAATAATATTTTTCTAAAATCCAAACTGAACTTGATAGTCATTAATCCAATTGCCCAATTGTAGAAATTTCGCGGCTATAAAAAAAGGTAGAAATTTCGTGCCTTTAAATGTTGAAGATGTGTAATGCATGACAGGCACATGCACACACTTAATATTTCATTAAATATTAGCCTGCATCCAGTATAAAAAATAAATATTACATAGGTTATGAAAAATGCGCACATAATTTTATTCAAACAATAAATTTAAACATATATTTGATAATTTATTAAAAATATGAAAAAATTAAATATAATTACATAATATGAATTAACTTTCTTATGCAACACAGGTTTATAATGATAGATCATGAACAATCACTTAATTAAATTTGACATCAAACTTTATAGATCTTTCATTTATTTATACAGTATTTAATGTTTACATTCTTATACGAAACTTTCCCTTGTACTTCTACTTATACACAAACTTATTTTATCACCAAAATCTCCAAGTGGGATATATATAGTTAGTTACCTAAAATTTTAGTAAGAATTACACGAGAAACATACAAAAACTGTTAAAGGATGTAAAGCAGTGAGGTGAAAAAGAAAGAAAAGTAAATAATTATTATAAACATTGGGTAAAATTTATGAATAATTTCATGCTTGTTTTATTCTAGAAAAGTTATCATATGTTCCATTTAGATAAGAAGAAATTTTTTCTTTCTTTTCCTTTTGTCTTTAATTCAAAATTTAAAATTTCTTTCTTTCATAACTTTATTTTCTATACCAAAGGGAGGTTTAGTGTGAGATGAGCTCATCATGAATGTATTCAATATATTTAATACTCTTGCTCATTAAGATTGGAATAAATGAGCACATCCAAAATAACTCAACACATAAAGAATCATAATCATGATGACTAAATCTCCACAAAATATTATTAAAAAAGAACTAAAGTATAGGAACATTTTGATAAAATCAATGGCTGTATAGCAGATAGCAGACAGAGGGTATGTAAAAACTATGGATTTCTACGTCTTTCCATGGATAACTGAGAGAATGTTAACATCAAATCCATTGAGAATTGGAAATAAACTAACCCTAAATCCTAAATGCTGCTTTGTCTTTACCTGCCACTCTTTCTCATCCATCATCAATCTTCAATCACTCCCACCTTTTCTGTTTTCAAATAATCTTCTTTACATGAATAGGAACAAAACTACATGTTCAAGGAATTTACCATCATTTAAAAAGTACCAAACTTAAATAAAGTTAGTAAGATCTTTTTGGTACTATATATATATATATATAAAAGAAAGAATTAAAGTTTCACATTTTAATTTACATAATAAAGATTTGTATTGAATATCAACATAAATTACTGAAACTCTAATTCTGATACGAGAATAGTACCAAAAATACTTAAAAAAAACTATATCATAGTTTCACCCTTGAAAAAAGAAATAAGTATAACAAGTCTTTTTTTTTTATGCTAAGAATGAAAGAAAGAAAAAAGAAAAAGGAAAATATGAAGGAAACTAAAACACTGTATCAACCAGAAGGTGGTGGCTGGCTACTGGTATCCGACCATGTGGACGTTGGAAACTCCGGCACGCCGCCAGCGGGATTGCGGCTTTCCGGTGGCTGGAAATAGCCCATTTGTTGACTTGAAAACAAGGGGAAAGAAGCAGAGGTTGTGAATAATGGGAATGGTGCTGGAGACACAGAAGAAGAAAATGAAGGAGATGATGATAGCATTGAAGGTGATTGAAGTGAAGCAAATTGTGCATTATAGTACAACTGCTGAAGCAAACTAGATGGTTGTTGTTGTTGTTGCTGCTGCTGCTGCCGCTGCTGCCGCTGCCGCTGCTGCTGCTGCCGCTGCTGCTGCTGTTGTTGTTGTATTTGTTGCTGTTGAAAATCACTCTGTAGAAGCTGAGAGTATTGCAAGTAGTCTCTGATCAAGTCAGAGGAGCCCTGAATCTGTGGCTGCTGAATGAAGGGTGGCGCCACCGCGGAGAGTGGCCGGAATTGAGAGGTGGTGGAATCAGAAACGGTTAGCCTAGTGGTGGCTTGAAAAGGTTGAATGGGTGGAACTGCTCTTACATTTTCAGGGAAGTTAAGCTTTGCTCTGTTGCCTCTGAACCTCAATGCAGCTTCATCATAGGCTCTTGCTGCTGCTTCTTCTGTGTCAAATGTGCCTAGCCAAACTCTTGCTGCTTTGTGTGGATCACGGATTTCTGCTGCCCATTTTCCCCATGGCCTCTGCCTCACTCCTCTGTACTTTCTCCTCCTTTCCCCACCTCCTGGTGGGTTTTCAGTGACGGCGGTTACAGTTGTAGTTGTGGAGGTGGGGGCTTCTTCTGTCACTGGTTGAAGTAAAAATGATTTAGATAAAACACACAAAATGTTTTCACTAGTGTAGAAAATGCTATTGTGTAATGAATGGCTTAATTATGAACCATGGTGGTGTAGGTGTAGTTGTAGCACTATTTTATAGCCAATTTTGGTATGTGAGTATGTGACTAAAGAGTAATGACCATGTTCAGTTTATTGAAATCTTCCTAGTGATAATATGATTTTGGAAAATGAAAATTTCTTAGTTTAAACAAAATGAAAAAAATGAAGTGTTATATGCATGCTATATAAGATTCAAGAATGATGTTCTCCTGCACTAGGTGGCAGGATGAAAAGAAGGATGAATTCTTAATAATGAATACTTAATACATGTCAATGATTGTGCATGTTTTATTCAACAAGTTGGCATGTTTGGAAAAAGATAAAATAAATCGGGTTAAACAAGTTTGAGATAATGCAATAATGATATATACACACGTTATTTGTTGTTTTAGATGTAAAACATGAGATGAGGATGGAATAAAATGATGTGTGAATTGTGATTGTGGTGATTGTATGTATGGAAAACATGTTTTATGGTTAATTTGATGAAGTGGTTTGTGAGGTAATTGCACCTGATGATGAGTCTCCTTGAGAAGGCACCATGAAGTCACCAATGTTTCTGAAGAGTCTTGGAGCACTTTGTTGTTGTTGTTGCATCAAGTTATGTGAAGTACTATTCTCTTCTTCTTCTCTGCCTCTTTTGTGGCCAACCCAAGAGGCTCCAGAAGAAGGAGAAGGAGAAGAAGAAGAGAAAGCAGACAAACGTGAAAGAGAAGAAGCAGACATCATAGGAAAACCACTTTGCTGGGTCCATTCGGTGCTCCTCTGGCCAGACCCTGAAGACACCACGTGTGTCAAAGCTGAAACTATTTCTCTCAACTCTGGATCACCCCTGTTATACCCTGAAACCAATGAACCACCTTGCATTGTCACCTCACCTTGTTGCATCACTTGGTTAAAATTCAACCCTAGTGAACCTCCAGCACCACTTCCATCATCATGTCCACAACCATGTTCACCGTCACCACTGACGTCATCGCCACCACCGCCATGACTTTCCGTGAACCGGATAAACTCACCTGACCCCCTTTGGTGCGCCACCGTTAGCAAGGACATGAAAATTAAATGAACTATGGTTTTTTTTTCTTACTATTTTTGGACCAAATTTAAATTACCAAGATCCACCCAAAATTTCTCTTGTGTGATTCCTTCTTTGGACACCCTTTGAGATGCTATAGAGAATGAAACGGTTATATAATAAAGGGGTGCAAAATTTTAGCATGTGGAATTAAGGTAGCCAGCCACCATTAAAATAGTGCAAACTAAACTATAATATATGTATATATGGTATGTCCCATGCTCTGTGCTGTATGCTCTAGCTTCTACCATGCGCGTGAACGCACACACCCCTCCACCACCTTTATAATTTTTTTTATTAGTTTAATTTTTGTGGTGCACAAATTGTTTTTTGGTTTCTGAAATATATATAGAAGGGAAATAGTTTTGGTATTGTGGCAAATACACAATAAAAAAAAAGTGAATAATTAAATGTGTATGCGCCGCTGAGAATTTGGTATTCATGCTCACATCAAAAGTGGGTTTGATTGATAAATAAATAGAAAGTAAAAAATGTAGTTTAACTAGTTAACACCTTGCTGTGGTCTTTTTGCAAAATCCTGAGCTCTTGTCGGCGTCATTCTAGAGATAGAAAGAGAAACAGAGAAGATCATGTTTGAATTGAACTCTATCACCATAAACAGTCAAAAACATTTTGCTTACATTTGTTATTTGGACATGGAAGTTAATAAGTTGGGATCTGAATCATTGTGACTAACCCAAAATTAACTTTAATGGCTCTGATGTAACAAAGCTTTAAAAATTAACCAGTTAAATTGTCTGTGCATTTAAGAATATCTCTGATTTGAAATCGGAAAGAAATCAGTTTTTTTAAAATGATTTTTAGTTTGTTCAGATTATTATTAAAAACAATTGATCTTTTACTTGGTTCAAGTAATAATAAATTTTGTGTTCTTGTAGATTCAAATTTTGTAGATAAAAAAAATATGAAGAGATGATCAATTAAATTTTTTTAACAGAGATTAGATTACACATTACTAAAATTCATAGATACATATAATTACCGTAATTATATAAAATAATTACTTTTACTTTTACTTTCTTATTGCTTGAGAGTTCACCTAAAAAAAATAAAAGAATAAATATATTCTATATCTTGTAAGCATAAAATAGGAAACAAATTTTAAGAATTGAAAAGGTATTGTTCTCTTATTACGTCAAAGTCCGCACAAGTTGGTGATTTTTCTCAGGGGTTTAACCAGTCAATCAAATGTGAACATCTTGGTTTGAATTGATTTTCTAACCAGAAAACATGAAATTCAACGAGTTAAACATTTAATTTTGACTCTTCTTTCTAAAATAATATTTTTTATAAATTAAATTTTTTATTAAATAAATTAAACACAATTATTTATTGTTAGATTTTTTATTAAAGATAAAATTTTATGATTCTATCACATCCTATTCTGTTCTAATGATTTCTATCTATCTATATGGGAATGAAAAATTAAATATATCATATTCGAGATAAAAAAATTTAATAAACATAATTAAAGTTTTAACTATTTTTTTTTACCAAAACCAATAAAACATACGAGATTTATATTTTTTATAAATAGATTTAAAATATTTTTAGAAACTCATTTGAAATGATTTTAATTAATAAAATTCTCGTCGCTTTGATCATAAAGGTAAAGATGCATTCATACTTATTCAATTTAGGTTGATAAATTTATGTAATTAATACTTGATAGTATTTGATTTTTTTTTAAAATTTAAAATATATATTATATATTACATATAATAATAATAATAATTTAATATAAATAACGAGGCAGCAAGTTTATATATTAAAAGTTATGATGTAATCTAAAATTCAGAAAAACATTCAATCCAAACTATTTAAATTTAGATTGATTTAAGTCCGTTGTACTTTATGAATCACGTATAGCCACTTATACCCTTAATTTTTCTGGACTAGCCAATATCTGTACAAGATAAAGGCATAGGCTGTAACCAATTTGAGGCCATAAGTCGAGAGGTGTAAACTGGTACAGTATTTAAATGCAACTTGCATATTTGTCTATTAAATATTGATTGATATTTATAAATAAATTTAGGTATTTATCCATACACCACATTACAAGAAAGATAGAATGCGACAAATTGAAATTTATTTCAGAATATTATCAATGGGCTATAAGAATATATATTGGCTATATGTTTTCTTTTTCCAAAGGTGGTAAAAAAAATTGAATGAATGAATCTCATTGTATGGTCAAAACACGGCTCTATACATGCAGAAGACAACTAAACTTGAGTTTGGTTTTGTGGTCATCATCATCAACAAGAACAATCAAACAGGACCCATACTTGTAAATTGATTTTGAATTCTTCAAAATGGTGGAACAATTATTATTTTTTTTCAAAGAGGAGGAATATTTATTGTACACTTTTATTTTATGTGTTGGTGCATACTTATTTGACACTTTTTTGGTCGAAATATATAAAACTTTTTATAAGGCGGTTAAATAAGGTCAACACATTTACTGGGTCTCCACTTCTCGTCATCCACCATCAGATTCTTTCCATGTTGATCATTTGTACACGAAAGATATAATTAATTTAAATATCCTCCTCGTAAGTATTTGTTCACTTATTATCTAATTATTAATAATCTACGTATCATTGGTATGAACTAGTGTTGGTTAGTTGCATTAACAGAAAACGTTTCAAATGATAACTTAATTTTATATCAAGTGTTAATTATTTGTTCATTGGTATGAACTAGTGTTTATTTATTTGTTCATTTATTGTCTAATTATTTTTTCTAAACGTGAAAGTGAGAACCGTAAAATTTACAATAAATTAAATTACACTATTATCAGTATTTTAAGCAAAGGAAAATTGACATAAAAACAAATTTGAAACAAATTTAAAATAGAATAATTTAATTTAAAAAATAAGAAACTAAAATCATATGTCATATATAATACAAGGACTAAACTTTTTTTTGTGAATATACAAGGGAAAAAAAGTGAGTTAACCTTTAAAAAATTGAATAAAAAACTTAAAATATTAAATCACACATAATTTAATTCAAAATTATAATCATATCTTAGTATATTATAACTTTAAGATTTAATATATTTTATAAAAATATATGATTTATCAATTCACTTATATACATATATATATATATATATATATATATATGCATGCATAGAAATTTTATTTATTTTGAACTTGTTTGATCTGTCTTGCTTAATAGATCTCTAATTTAAATTTATGTAATTGAAAAAAAGAAAAAGAAAAAAAAAATGGCTGTATGACAGTGACAATTTTTATAGTTAACAGTTAGAATTAGAAAAAGAAAGGTTAAGATGTCAACGTGGATTTGAGTGAGAGAATAAACGTTACACGTGTGGCTAGTTCCGAGATGAATACGGAGAATAGGGGGTCCACATAAAAAGCAATCATATCTTCACCTTATTATCAATTTTGTTTTAAATTATTTAACTTTCTAAATTTTTCAACTAAATGCTTTTTCGCCAAATTGAAACTAATAACATTATGATCAGAATTCTAATGATTTTTACTTATGAATAGTGACAACTTTTAACCACTAATATATTTATTATTATTTTTAAATTAAAAATACAAACAGATATTATCAAAAAAAAAAATGACACGTGGTCCAAATTGACGATTGTGATGTCTCCAACAAGATCATGTAGCAAGTCATCTTCAAAGCGTCGTGCTCATCTCTTACTCTCAAAATTAAACCATCGCCAGAGTAATGAATTCATTGTCATATTCAAAGAAGCTGAAGCCCATAGTTGAAAGCTATTATAAGGTCTTCATAAAATTATATATTCAAATAGCTCAAAAATAAACATATTTATATGATATTTTTATATAATTTTTTTATTTTATTTTATAAATAAAAATACAGTTTTAAGTGTTATAATTTTAACTTTTAATTTAATTTTAAAATCTTATAATTTTTTTATATATAGATGAATTATTTTAATTATATTTTTAGTTTCAATTATTATATTATATGTTTTAGTATTCATCTTATATTATATCTTAAAATATTTTAATCATGTTTAAAATAAAGTATAAAAAAATACTTAAAATCATTATATTTTTTATTATGTTAATTAGTATCATGATTAAAATAAATCATCTAATATTTTTTTATAAAAATATTGTTAATTTCGTGAAATGTAACATGAATGAGTAAAAAAACAAACAAATAATAAAATTATATTTTATTTAAAAGGTTAATAAGAAAATTTAATAAATATTCAAAGATAAAAATAAAATATAGAAAATTTGAAGCTAGTATTTTTTAAAATATTACTTAAAATGATATTTTTAAATGCTAAAAATTATTAAGAAACAATTATTTATCAAACTGACAAATAAACTTATCAACTAAAAACAAAAAGTTACAAACTAACTAAAATAAATTGCATAAGATAATAAAAGTCTAATGATACATATATACCTCTAGTATTACTAGTAAAATCACATATAGTATTTGTGTAAGGTTTGGTTTAATAGGTTCAATCTATTAACGGGTTTGATTTGTCTGCTTTAATCAGTATTTTAAAAATAGGCAAAAAGATCAACCTAACCAACCCATGTAATTCCTATCTAGTTAGAATTTTCTTGTATAAAGAAGGTGAAACTTTCCCTCTAAGATTCAAATTTCGTACCTACACCTTTGTCACCATGTTGGTTTCACAGTCACCTACTGTTATTTATTACACAAATTCTTTACCATGCATTACCTTTTTAAGTTTAGGCAAATATTTTTATATTTTTATTTACCAAATCAAACTTTATGCAAATTAGGAATAAAAATAAGTTAGATTACTCAACGGGAGGCTTGGCCAATATGACTTAACCTACATCAGGCCTATGGGTCAAATTGGACTTTTTCAGAAAATAAATTATTCCAAGACTTTCATTAAAAAATAAAAAACAAAAAACACATATATTTCAAACTTAAAAAGAAAAAAGAAATAGTGAAGCCTTTGAAACTGAGAAAAAAGAAAATCTAATGTCTATTTATTTTTCATTTTATCAATTTGCACTCGTGTTTATAATCATGGAAGATTAAAAATAAAGCGATGGATATTCAACGTTGTAACCTTTTCACACATAAGCTTGAAAAACTTGAATAGCTTGATTGAAGTTCATGCGCCAACTTAATTAATATGCATGTTAACATACTACTTTATTAGTGTATTACTATAATTAACTACACGTGGAAGTAAATAAGCATTGAACTAATTAATCTATCTAATATTTCAAGTCACGCACGCACACACATATATGAACTGAAATTGCCAAAAAAAAATTGTAAATATTATAATTTGGTCAAACTAGTTTATAAGCGATCAAATTATAATAAATTATTAGAATAATCTAATAAATATCTTAATTTTGTGTTAATTTTTTTAGTTACAGGATCATTGCTATGAAATAATTATTAATTTTGCTTAGAATTTTTATTAAAAAAAAAGGTTGTTTATATTTAATAGAGTTTTATTTCTCAATCGAAATTAACATGTGCTAATTTTGGCAGAACGAATTAATACTTAAAAAATATTAGAGCTTAAATTTTTGTTAGAAAATACAATTACATTTATATTTAAAACAAAAGGTAAAATTATAAATTTGATCATTTTATTTATCTTAGAGTCCAATTTTGGTTCCCTATAATTTAATTTACGAATTTAGTTTTCAAGTTTTTTGCAATTCCATTATTTTAGTTTTTAATCCCGAAATTATACGTTGATGGTTAATTGCTTATTTTGTCTGTTATGTGTCGTGTTTTTATCGGACGTTGATCACCTTGTGTCGGAATTTTATTAGAGATTGACGTTAATTTGGTGCATAAAATTAACGTTCAATAAAAGCAAAACATGGGATGGTCAATATCGACAAATAGAAATCAACAATGTTCAATTTCAAGATTAAAGACTGAAATAACGGGATTACAAAAAATTAGGAGACTAAATTTGTTAATTAAATTATAGGATAATCAAAATCAAATTTTAACACAAATAAGGGATCAAATTCATCGTTCTAGAAAAATAAAATTTATATCTCAAAAAAAGAAATTAAGAAAGAAACTAAGGGGTCCAAAGCCAGAATACCGGCGAATGGCTACATGTCGAGCACGGGTGATAAATGAACCTGGAGGAAAGCAATTTAAGCATTCATTTTTACTCGAGAAGAACAGTACAACAAATTCAACTCTTGATTGTTATTAAGGATAACATGATGTAAATCCTTATGAATATCTTGATAACTGAAGGAACGATCTACACAAGACCCTCACCCATACC
>NC_038252.2:32579431-32581063 GCF_000004515.6 Glycine max
AATAAATATAACATGTAATATAATTTTTAGTATATTATTGTTCAAATTAAGATTAATTCTATGAATGAAATAAATTAAATTTAAATAAGTTAAATTATTTTATTAATATATTATTCTAAAATTGGCTCTAGTAAAAAATCATTAGAAGCATTTCTTTTAAGTTGGAAAAATCAAATCGATAATTGTTTTAGAGATATAAGACTATCTACAAAAGGAGATTGACTTTGATTATATAAAAAAGAGATAAAAGACAACTTATTACATAGAAAAATAATCATAACCAATTACTAATAAAGATTCACTTGATTAAATCCAACTTTATTTATAAAAGTTTTAATATATTTTAGTTCCTATAAAATGCACAAGTTTTCATTTTTTTTCTTACAATTTATTTTATTTTTATTTTTCAATCCTCTAAAAATTTAAATTACTATTTCCCTTGTAAAAAGAGTCAATTTGATTTTGATATCTATAAAATATTTTTCTTTTACTTTTATCTCCAAAATCTGAAATAAATTTTTTTAGTCCCCTAGCATTCATTTTAAGATAGACATTCATTTTAGGGATCTTGAAAAAAAAAAAAAAACTGAAGTGTCACATGCTAATGTAATATATACTAATTGTTACTTGAAATATTTACTTGACATTTGTTAAACACGTAATAAATAGTTAACAAGTGTTGCATGCCAATAAGGATAAAAATAAAATTTTTATATTTTTTAAGAATGAAAACAAAAATGTTACAAGAATCAAAATCATAAAAAAAAACTCGTTGATTTTCTAGAAATTAATAGCATATGTAAGCCTTTATAAGATTATTTTCAATTTGACTTTTGTCGATATACATTAATGTTATCTTCAAGACTTATTTTAGACTGTCGTTGATGCTTTTGTCGTGCCTAACATTACATTACTACATACTTTTTTTCGTATAATTTTTTTTGGTATATTTCTTCGTATTAATTTCCATCTAACAGGAAAATAATAATTAAACTATAAGTTTCACATTGCGTCCTTGAACAGTTGAACAAGTGTGACACAATATAATACAATTGTTCTTTTTTGACCGTGTCTAGCACTCTTTTAGTTTAGAACGAACGAAATGTTACACTTTCAATTTCATGATGGATCCTACATCATCAGCACCCCCAAATACTTAATGATTACACGTGAATTAACATATTTTGGCTTTAATTAATTCGATGATGAATGTCATCAGACTTTTTTTATTCATAAGCACTCATTTCTTAAATATGTGTCATGAAACACGTTTTCTTATTGTATTTATTTATGAGTTTATTTTAATACATTATTATTATTATTATTATTATTATTATTATAAAATATATTTTAATTAATTAAAATTATTTTAAATATAATATTATAATTATTACAAAATTCAATAAATTTTAATTATAAAAAAACATGCTTAGCTAATAATATAAAAATCATAATTAACTTATTTATTTATTCATTCATTCTTTTACACCGTGGCCATTAGAATTAAATTTAAACCTTAAGTAAATTGTTTAAGTTCATATTTATAAAAACAATTCAAGCATGCTCTTTGAGAATCAATTAATTGGTATTGTCAGAATCTATGTGCAATTAAATTTACGTAGGTGTGCATAA
>NC_038252.2:32581163-32680524 GCF_000004515.6 Glycine max
AAGCAGGTAAATAATTATACTTTCACAGTGATAATTCAGTGGTTTATTCATAATAAAGTTGTGTTTATTATTTAAGTTAAATTTTCATACACTATTAATGCAAATATATTTTAAACTATTAAATAATTATAAATTATGTTAAATATGATTTTTTTAATGTAATTATTATAAAAACTACCAATTAAATTATACACGACAATCTATAATTAAATAGCAGTATTTTTTTTTAACTGCCAGAAATCTTAAATAAATTATTTTTGTTAATGAGTGTTTTAAAATACTTGTTAAAAATTATTTCATGTTTTTTTTTCAATTTTTTTAATTTAGGTCCTAAAATAATATTATTGAAAAAGTTCTGATAATTAATCATTTTAAAGACAATATTTTTTTTTTCATTTACTCAAAATCTGTGGACCGTTTACACCAGATTTTAATGGAAGTAATATTTAAATCTCTCACACGCGAGTGGCTGCTTTCTCTCCCCCTTCTTCAAGAATTTGGATTACATTGGTAGTTAATTAATTACTAGTACAATATATGCCCAATAAAGTAGTCGAATTTAGTTAACCCATGTGAATTTTCATAATTATTACGACATGACCCAAACAATCAATGTGGCTGCTCCTAGAAGGAATTGTTAGAATAAAAAATGAACCCAATTAGACGTTTAATAGACTTAATCATGATCAACATCATTAACGTTTAGTTTTCATTAAAACCAAATTAATAGTTAAATTGTTTTGATCCAATTAAACTTTGTCGTCTAAAATACGGAAAGAAAAGTTTGTTGAATAATTAGTATTACCAGTAATTACTATAAATTTGTTATTTCCTATATTAAATACATGCCGACTAAGTTAAATCAGTTTGCTGTTTTTACAACTCCCTCGAAGTTTAATTTTAGCAACAGCGATAATATACATAAATATCAATTAATTAAATATTAATAATGTATTGTGTGCAATTATAATGGGATCGACTGAAGGAGTGTTATTTATTATTTATAGTAGTGCTGTTATAATTGTCATGTAACGGAAAAAATATTTTAAAATAATTATTATTTTAACTTTTTAATATAATATTAAGGGTGATTTTTTAATATTATTGTAAAATAATATTTAAGAATAATATTTAAGATCTCTCTCATGCCTTTGTGTATTAAACAAGATAAAAAATTACCTCCCTTTCCCTTCATTAAAATCTCTCCCCTCCCCTTTTACCAACTAAACATTATTTCTAATAGAATTTCCTTCCTTCTCTCCATTAAAATTTCTCCACCCTTTTGCTTTGAACCAAACAACCCTTAAGCTCTTTCTAATAGGATTTCAGAAATTCTTCTGTAAGTTTAGCGGTAACTTATTCGTTGAATTGTACGTAAAGATTACAAAGTTTTAGTGAAGAATCCAAGCAAGTTTTGCTAGGAACAAGACGTAGATCACAATGGTGGTGATCAAATCAAGACTGCTTAAATAAGTCATGAATATTTAAAAATACGAGCTTAGTTATTGTGAGAAAAAATAGTAGTTATAAATAATTAACTCATATTTGAATGATTATGAATAAAATATAAATGCATAAATATTACAATACCACCAATAACTTTGGACAAAAATAATATTTTAACACGTGAAATGCATAAGGTAAATATTTATTTTCATATATCTAAAATTTATATCAAAGTAGATTTAATACATACATTATATCATAATTAAATTTTGTAATAAATAAATATTTTATAATATATAAATTATATGACGGTGATGATAGAATTGAGATATATTTAAACATGATAAATTAGATATTTGATTTTTTTTAATAAATCTTTTAAAGATTTAATAGTATTTTAATTTTAATATAGACATTTCATTTTAATTTAACCATTCTCGTTCTGATAAAATTTTCATTCTCATAGTAATCTTACTCATTTAATATTATCTTGTTTTGGAGTATTTAACAATATCCTTTTAATGACATTGACCGCAAACATTGAGGTACGAATTCTGTACAACCCATATCTTTTATTAAATTTAGGAAAAAGACACGTATATTCTCTAGTTTTTTATTTTATTTTGAAGACTTTCATAATTCTTTTTGTTTTAGATTAGGATGATTAATCAAAGTAAACACCGCCCCTAGCTTTCTTTTTAACTTGCATTACGGATAACTTAACCCCCTTGCTTTGCACCCAATTAAAAAGCAATACATTCACGTGGAGATACGAGAGTGACTACATATGATTTGTGGGAGAGAAAAAGGAATAAGAAGGAAAAAGTAAATGAATGACATGGATAAGTACATATATGGGTCCTCACTCATATTAGTCACCACCAAATATTCCACTGAAAAAATAAGGTGCACCCAAAAATCTCGAAATGGGAATGGGGTTATTAGGTTGTAGCTTTGGTGGCTTGAAAAGAGAGATCGAGGTCAGGTTCAATGGTCAGATCTAGAAGGGGCCCATAGCAAGATCAATAGGGAGACCCACAACTTGGCTTGATAGTTGATACTTGATACATACTTTTCTTTTAAGACCCTATTTAAGTAATTAAGGTTTTTGATTATTAGGTTAGATATAGATTACTTTTATAAGTTTCGATCATTTGACTCGGTTATAAGACTAATTTTTAATCCTAATCACATTTAAATTTCTTGGTCTATCTCTTAAAAAAAATATTTTGTGAGAATGATAGTTAATTGATACATACTTTTACATTATAGTGATTGGAACTAAAGATATATGGGAACAAAACGTGGACGCGTGCCCAACACCCAATTCTGAGAAGTTGCCAAAGAAAGAGGATCCATGAAAAGGAAGCACTGATTACTCAATGGAAAATGAGCCACAATATATTGGCGGCAAACGGCAGAAAAATCAGGACAAGAAAGCGCGTTTAATTGCTTTAGTTAGTTGCTTATTTTCTTTTTTATGAATAATGGGTATGTTGACCATACCCATTGCAAAATATGGTAATGCAATGTGTACGGAATTATTTGGTGTATTTTACACGAGAGAATGTGGTAGAGTTTTATTTGGATGAAGGTGCTGATTAGACAAATGAATTGATACATTATTCCATGCTTTACTTAGAGAAAAGATGTAAGAGCAACTTCAATACAGTTTCTTGGGTTGATTTATAAAGTTAAATAGCTTAAAAATACCATAAAAACAAATTTGTTGTCCTAACTTTTATCTAAAGAAATTGTTTATAAAAATAATTACAATTAAAATTTATTGACTATTAAGTTAAATGAGAGTTCTAATCGGAGTGAAGAAATAAAATAAATCTTACTATAAAAAAATCTAACTTAATTGATTAAATATATTGTATGAATTATTATAAATTTATTAATATTTGTTTTTTATTTTTATGAATAAAAAAAATAAGACTCGCTAAATTAAGAATTGAAGTTAGATTCTATTATTGAAGTAAAGATCAATAAATATTCTTAAATCTTATGTGAATGTGATAACAAGATACCTACTAAAAAAAATTAAAAATCCAAACTGAATTTTTGCAGTAAAGATACTCAAAGATAGGATTTTTATTTCGTAAGGGAGGGAATGATTTTAGATATGGGTATGATTGTCCATGGTTGTGTAAATCTAACCCAATGATAAAATTAAATTATATTTTGATGCAAATATGTAATTGATTTGAATTTTTAAAATTGTACCGGGCATTTTACATATTAATTAGAGCATAAAATATATATTGGCTGAAAATTTTGAGTGTCAACTCATAAAATCAATATAACTAACTCAGAAAAATATATTTCACCACAATCAATCTCAACAGCTATATGACTAGCCAACAACCATATAGATAGAAAGTTAGTTATTCTATTAGATGAATCTAGGACATTTTCTTGATATAGGACCCAGCCAAGCTAGATTTTCGTTGCATGAACAATTTTCTCTCTGATTTTCATGGCAAATAATGCTAACAATCCAATTGCAGATATTTTTGCAAAATCTATTGACCCCACTTTTAGATATCCGAATGAAAATCCATCTACGGTTTAGGTTCCCCTGACCATACACAGGATCTATCATTGGTATGAGGTTCAAAGCCATGAAGACTGTTGGTATGAAAGAACATGACATAAGTTTTTGATTGGTCGATTCTAATGCCTATGATGGATTGACAATGATCTAATTCTTAGCACAGTTAAGAGGGAAGCAATAGTACGTAGGGACAATAGTACGTTCTATCATGGCTCGCTCATCTTAATTAATTACTAGTTATTATCACCTTCAGTTGCTAAAACTTTTCTGTAATATATGCAATGATCTTTAAAATTAATCGGATAAATTACACTTAATTAATTTATCCCCCACATACAGTTCAAAACTTCATCGAGTTATCTTGTTAAACATTTTTTCACCAAATTCTTTTAAAATTTGAGTTAAAAGTGATAAGTGTTTTAATCACGATTTTAACCATAATTAACTAAAATAGAAAAATGAAAGAATTTAGCAATTTTCACTTTAATTCAAACTACAGGAAGTTTTTAGTAATACAAAAAACAAGTTATGGAGTAAGTAAAAAAAATGTTAGACCATAAGAGGAATATTACCTAAATCGATTATCGCAAAGGAATGATTCTTGGATTTTAGATTTATTAAGCCAAGAAGTTGTACTATTAATACATAATTGATTAAACAATTATATTTTTTTTAAAGAATATATATATATATATATATATATATATATATATATATATATATATATATATATATATATATATATATATATATATATATATATATATATATATATATATATATCAAATTAGATTGGGATGATCCATTGTATAACTTGAATGCCATCAAAATGCATTAGGTCAAAACTTTCAAACACAAACTTGTCAAAAAATCCTTCCAAAGGAGAGTGGGTTGGCCGATTGCGATACGCGTCATGAACATCCTTAATAATGCGGCAGGAGATATGGTGTGTCACAAAGGATTTTATTAAGCAATATATTTGTTAAAGGTTTTAAGTTCTCTTCCTACGTGCAGAAAAAACCCAAATATGTAATAGAGACTTAACTAAGTGAAAATAGATCAAATAAAGATTGAAAGAGAAACTCATTATTTTAAAATAAGCTACAATAAATAGAGAGAAAAGATATGAGGAAAAGCTATATGGTGCAATTTGCATATCCAGTAGATGACAAAAGTTCCAATTGTGACTAGAGATTTGTTCATCATTAGATAGCTTGAATTTTGTAAGCAGGTTTAGCAGATGTGATTTTTGGTCTTCAATGGTTGGATTGTTGATTAAAAGTTTAGAGAGAAAAAATAGTATTTGTGATTAAAAGTTTAGAGAGAAAAAATAGTTCTTCAATGGTTGGATGGTTGGATTGTTGATTAACCCCATTTATGATGTAAAATGATATTTACAAAAATGTTACCACCTACTTTGTTTTATATATATATATATATATAAAGATTTGTGATTGAAAGTAAAGTAAATGTATAATAGTGTACGTAATTTCATAACAACGTGAATAAATAGTTACTATTGTTCAAAAGGTGTGGTCCAATTTATTCTGAGAAGAGTGTGATGAGCAACAACACAAGAGTGTGGTGAGAGTAAATTATTAAAATAAAAAATAAGGAAAGTTTTCGTCTCTACAAACTTGTTATTTTCATCTTTTTTATTTGTTTGTGTTTTTCTAGGTTCAATTGCTTAAAATGAAGGCATTTCATGGTGATAAGCAGTTGAGGATAGAGAAGAGCATAATGCCGAGGATGAATGGATGAATTAAAATATTTTTAATGGCAAAAATGTGAATTCATGCAAAAGTATATTCAAACACACATTCACACATTGAATTCAAATTTCATACAAGATATCTCTGATCTAGACGATTGATATTTTTCAAATTAAAATCCGACGACTCTTAATTTTTGGTCCATGCTAGAATTTACCCATAATTGAGTTCACTTAAACTTAAAAAATAATTAAACTTCATTTAAAAATGAAAAGCAATGTGAATGGGAAACCAAAGGTACTTTGATTAGCGAGGATGAAATTACATGTAGCACGAACAAATTAAAGTTGTCTAGAAAAAGAAAACGGTGGGATTTACTTTGAGTTCATGGATAGTATCTTACAAGCAACTAAAAATGTACAAATGAATCATGCATGACAATGTGGAAATATGCACACGTACGTGACATTAGAAAAGAGATTAATGTTTGGTTTATTATATTGAAGCTGGTAAGTGATACTATTATTCTTCCACGCAGGTGGACCATGATGAGTTAATTATGCATGGGTCCTGCAAACGCTGCTTGGCACAAAGACCAAGCTTGATGTTAAAACTACTTCACTCAAAAAGTTGCCACGTTGTATGATTCGTTATGATTATGGTGCTTTTTCTTTTCATTTTGGCAACATGTGCAGGCAAGGCTTGATGATATTTTTGTCACGTTCAAAACTCAAAATTGACGTGTTTATTTTTTGCTGTTTTTCTCCTTCGATTGCCATGTTATAGATTTTGATTTTGTATTTTGATAGTTTATTCTCTAGCATAATTTCTTTTGTAATTAATTGTAAGAAAAATTTATTTGGACACATAAATTTAACTTAAGCCGATCAAGTACGTACATTCATGAATGAGTGCATGTTTATGTAGACATTTCCAACCCAATTTACATCATTCCGAGACATAAATTACAAAAGATTTCAAATTTATTACGTTTGAGTGTTATTCATTGGAAAGAATGAAAAATGGTGGCAATGTGGAAACAAACATATCCTGCGTTGAGTTGAGTTGAGTCCACATGTTCAATAAAATAATATTTGATTAATTAATTCCATCCAACTCAAATAAGGGTCTTGATAATAAGTAGAACGTATATCAAAAAAATGTTTCTCGATCTAGCATCAAAAGTGTATAATAAAAAATTAATTAGCTTCTTTTATTTTTGCAATGCGTGTTTGTGAAAAAAGTAAAAAGTAAATAAAAAAACATATTCTTATATTATAAATTAAAATATTCATTTTGGACAGTGAAATCCTGACTCTTTCAACTCAATTTACTTATTTTCGTTCGAGCTCTTGCAACTCTATTTAAATATTATAAATTTACTTATTTTCGAGTATAACATATAGTGATCTTTACACACATTTCAAATTCAAATTAAATCATATTATATTGTAAGTTCAAACAAACTTATTTTATTTCAATTTTACTCATTTTCAAATTTAAATCAAATTTAATATTTTTTATATTAAAAAATATAATAAAATAATTTAAATTCATGTAATTAACTGATTATATTTGTTTATGAAAAATACATTTAGTTCATATATTTGCATAAATTAAAAATACTAATTATATATAATGTCTCATACCATATGTTGAAGTAACAAAATTTGTCTCCAAAAGAACTTAATAGATAATTTTATCTTTTAAGTATGCTCAGTAATTCAATGTCATATATATTTGTATGAAAAAAATATTTACAAGAAGAAATTAGCACCTTAAATAAATTACCTTGAGGGATTTGTTTTTTTACTTCCGACTAAAGGATACCTTGAATTCCCAGACAAAATAAAACAATATTATATCTTCTTGATTACAAATTTTTATATAAATTCTCTTACTACTTTATAAAGAATTCCTAAAAAAAGGTTATAAAGGATTAAATGAAAAAGTAAATGCATGCATTGTCTTAGAAATGTAAAATACATTTAACAATTAATTATCATATATACAAAAGAGATAAGATTAATAGGAGAAGGTTTTTAAATTATATTTCTTTTCACGATTGAAGGAGCACATTGTTGAATTAATGAATAAGCTTATTACAACTTTTAAAATGTGCTTTGATATTCCACAATATTTTCTTCCCAAATCTATAATACTTTTTAAAAAAATTGAATAATGAATTACTTTTTCTTGATAGCCTTGTCATCCACAAACCTTTCGGCTCACTCTTTTTCTACACAAGTTCTAGAAAACCTTTCCTTTTCTAAATCATAAGCTGTATTAATATTTAAGGTTAGATGAGTTTCCCCTAACTATCATTGTCATTCATGATATGCTACGACGGCTGTCTTGTCTCCCTAAGGTCCTAGATCAGTCCAAGATCATACTAATTAAAATTAGTTATATATACATCTAAATTAAATGAACTTAATCCACTTATAATCTCATACCCAAGTTCCAAGTCCATAAAATCGGCTAGGAATTAATGTGAGTACGTGACAAATGTAGAACAAAATTGCAGATAAATAATAAACCTCCTACATTAAGAAGAAGAAAAAGGTGGTCAGAAAACTCTATCTCAAGGCAAAGATTAATTCAGTCTATGTCCTGGGTTAATTTTTATTCCTTTTTCAAATAGTATATCTAATGAACTGACATGCATGTAGTATATATTAATGTTTCCACGAGATGAACTTGATCCGCTGATATCGCATGATAGAGTTCCAAGTCCATAAAATCGGCTAGAACGTGACAAATTCATCTATAAACTTAAAAAATCAACCTGGTAGTGGTACACAGAGACACACACAAATAAAAAAAAGGTTGATCTATAAAATTCTCTTTCGGCATATAATTGACTCAATGTTTTGTGATGCTTTAAAAAAATAGAAGGAAATTAAGAAAACGTATAGTTATAATCAGGGTAATTAAAAAATATTAACAATGTGTTTTTATTATATTTTTTCTGCATTTTTTCATAATTTTAATAAAAAATATTTGTTAATTTTCTAATCAATGCTTTTAAAAAAACTTGTCAGAAACTAAAACTTGTCAGAAACTATCATTTCTAAATTGTTTTATTCAAAACAAAAATAAATAAATAAATAATAAATTTATAAAATTAACCTTATATCATAATTAATTTATTTCTAAATTTTATAATTCATCATCTCTAATTATTAAAATGATGAAATTCTGTAAAGAAATTTTTCTTCCTTTTTACATGTAAATCCTACTAAAAATTTCACATAAATCATGTAACATATTCATATTATTATTAAAACAATCTCTAAATTTTTTATGCAGAATTTCTTTATTTTAATAATAAGAGAAAAATGAAAATTTTATTGAAGTTATATTAAAAAGTTAAAATAATTATTATATTGAAAAAGTTATTTTTTTCTTTTCATGACAATTATGATGAAAGGAACGATTATTGAATTTAATAAACCGTCATTACTGTCTCCACAAACCTCGGGATTAGAGCGCCAAAATTCTTTGAAATTACACTTTTGTTTTGTTTTAGAGGCGTGCCTACGTGAGTCTCTTTCATTACAAATCTCTTTGTCATTACTTTCTTCAGAAAAGTATCTGTCTTTTTTTTCTAAGAAAAAAAAAGAATTATTTTTAATTAAAAAAAATCTAGCAACACATTCTATTTGTTCTTAAAAAATTTAGGGCCAATCAAAGACAAGACAAACTTCTGGGATTCAAAAAACGTTTATATGAGAACATTATTCTCTTAATAACTTTTTAACACTTCATATATTATTTTATGGGTCACCATATTCTAAGTGTAACAATTTGTTTTCTACCGACAGACAAATGTTAGTTTATTAAATTTTGTTAAAAATATTATAGGTGTAAATTAATTAACTTTTATTATGATTAATTTCTATTAAAAAATTTAATTAATAATCACTTTTACATATGATATTTTGTAGACCTTAATAAATTTTTATCAATAATAAATTTTATTTTAATCATTTTTTATTTTTGAAAGCTCTAACTTTTTTATATTAAATAATAGTAGTAATGTATTGCTCGCACGTCTCTTTTTTAAAAAACATGTTTTTATTTTTATATAAAAGACAATTATCATTCAAAGTAATCTTATTTGAGTTAGGTAAAATTATTATGAGTGATAGAATATTTTTTTAAGTATTTAACATAGTTGTATGTTTAGAACTTAAATTTAAGAATCTTGATTAAGTTGGAATAATTTTACATTTATTTATGTGGTAAAATATGTGTTTTTTTAGGTTTATTTTATGTAATGGAATAAAAATAATAACACTATGTACGTTCTGAAACATTTTTACGTTCTATATGGAAAACAATATTGCAAAGATAGTGAAACGTGGAGCATTAATAGATACATCGTATCCAGCAAACCTTTTTCAGGCCCTATAAAACCAAAAGAAAATATTCGAAAAGATTTTAGACATGTATATTTTGATTCAAATTGCATATCCATCTTTATAAAAAAAGAAATTCAACATTTATTAAATAAACAACCAGTTCCCACAATAATGTTGTCGACTTGTGGTTAATATTATTTATAGACTCTTCTCATGCTGAAGTCTAATATAAAGTATATATGTTTTCACTCTGTCTATCATTGTCTTACATGTTTACATTTATTACTTATTGGAGTACCTTGTACTTTCTAATAATTTCTTTTTTCTTTGCTGATATATATATATATATATATATATATATATATATATATATATATATATATATATATATATATATATATATATATATATACCGACACACGTGTAGTGTATTTAACAAAATGGTGTGTGTACGAAAAATTTCAAAAGAAGTTTTAAGAAATTTGATGATATCAGCTAGACCAGGACCAGTGGACCACCTGTATGCAAAGATATCACTCATAATACACATGTTTATATATAATATGACAATAAAAAAACAAGTTATAGACAACAAAGTGGCATTGCTTTCACTTCTTTTTTTTTATTTTACAATTTTTATTAATTTTATTTTATTTTAATTTAAAAGTGATATTTGAATTATCGAGTTTACATGCAGATAAGATGGACCAGATAAAGATCGATTCAAAACTTTGAACAGGACCTCAATTTTTTTAATAGAGCCCGGCGTCATCCTCCTTCCACATTCTGCAAATTTAATACCTTTTTCAAATATCAAAGATAAATTATTGCCATATTTTGCACTCGTGATAATATTGAAGGAGTTAGGAAGCGAAAATTGAGTTAAAGCCTTGAAAAGTTTGAAACAAATCCATGTAAATAATTAAGTGGAAAAGAAATGGAAACAAAAAAATCTCCAAAAGCTATTAATTAATCAAGTGTTAGCTAGTTATTCTACATGATACTAAACATATATAGGACAAACATTGTTAGTCGTATTGTCTCTCAAATTTATGGTCTTGTATTTATGCTTTTCTTTTCCACAACTAGCTACTTTCAATGGTTGGATTCTGGGTTATCTTCTTACCCACGAGTGTGTTTGATGTTGTCTTTTCCTTACCAACTTATTCGTTCACATTGTTGAATGGAATGAACGTGTTATAAAATTGATTGTCATAAATTTATAGGATGTCTTATGATAAAATTAAATCGGATCGTTTGTATTTGTCGAGAGTTTACAACGTAGCTCGTAACAAATTTAGATAATGTCAAGTCTATTTGCAAATGTGTTTAATCTAATCCTTTTAAAAGCCTAATAGGTTTAAAAGATTATATTTTAAGTCATTCAAAAAGTCTTAACCAAATAAACTAGCTTATTTAATAATGATAATAATAATAATAATAATTCTCTTCGTTTCATTTTGTCACTTAAAATATTTTTCTAATTCATATTATTTGCAACTTTAGAATATATAAATGCAATAATAGATGTATAGTTGCAAGCATAAAGTACAGTTAATCATTTATGGAATAAGAATATTTTAGAAAGAAAATATTATTTTATAATAGAAAATCATATGATTAATCATTTTTCTTAAAATCCGTACGGTAAACGACAAGTAAAATGAGATGGAGAGTATTATTAGATCAAATTTATAATATAATGTTTCTAAATTATACATCGATCAACCTAAAAATTTAAACTCGCTAATTTACATGTAAACTTAAGCCCATTAGTTAATTTAAAACATTTTCCAACCTTTATAAAAAGTCTTACCATTGTAGTTTTTAAAAAAGTCAAGTTCATTGTTATTTTAGTTTTGTAATATTTTAATGTTCTTAAAATCACTTGCATTAATGAGATAAATTCCCAGAAAAACCATGATTTTTTTTTGGCAAGAGAAAAACCATGAAATCAGATACACTAAGATTAGGCTGCGGTTTCCAATTATTCATATGCTTGTAGGTCAGTCTTAAGTTATTCCTCGATCAATTCTCCAAGTTAATATGCTCTTCCAATCGATTCTAACAAATCTTGTTTAAAAAAAAAATATATACGCCCTTTCACTTGGTCATGGGAAGAGAGAGAGAGGAAAAAAAAAAGGTGTTAAATACTAAATTATTTTAAATTTGAAAAAAAAATACTATGCACTGACTCTTTAAATTTATTCATATTTTATTACCATGCATATATTGCCTGGTGGTAGATTCATTGGAGCCTAAACCCTTTACACGATTTTCGCACAACCAAAAGGATTTAGAATAGAAATGCAAGTAGTACAACTTGGGCCTAAAATAACGACATAATAGTGGTGGGTATCCACAAACTTTAGAACCAGAATACAAAACAAGTAGGACAATTAGCAAGTAGCAATCAAAATAATCAACCAAAGAACTGCAAAAGATTAAATTGAAGACTTCAGCATCATGAATTAACGTCAACTATAGCCCCCTTTGGGTAGAAAGTATTGCAACTTGTCCTTTTCGGCTGTTTTCACGTTTTATCTTCTCAAACCTTTTTATTCGGTTCAACAAACACCACAGTAAACAACTTACACCACTCTTTCATAGTGTGATATTTATTATATGGTCACATCCTTTCAACCCACACCACAAAAGTCTTGTCTTCCTTGTGTATCAAAGTTGCTTATTTCAAATATCATCATATATCTTCACTAACCTGTAGTGATTATATTTTCTAAACACAATGTCTCTAACTCCTTGCAAAGGTTATCAATAGAGACTATCACTTGGGAACGTAGAAATCAATGGGTTAATCATTGTGGTAGTGATAATAAAGTATCGCTTATCTGGTTTTTGAACTCACTTCAGAACTATAAACTTATGCACAAAATTTGTGATCAAAGTATCTTGCGGACAACTACATAGGCCAAACATGGCACGGTAGAATCATTGATCCTCCTGGCACTCAAAATCTACTTTGGATAAAGAAATAAAATACAAGTATAGTTCAAGTAGAGGAAGAAACCTACCTTGTGACAACTTTATCTGAGTATAATAGTAAGTCGGTGCCTTAATGGGGCCACTTGAATTTAGATGAAGCTAGTTGTACATTTCAGCATAATGGTGAATGCACGTGTTGTGTGAATAGTATTATTACTTGTAGAATAACTACTAACAAATGGAAAATTTCTTAGGAAAAGGATAATGCATAAAGTAGCTTGTGCATTTGGCCAATTGAAAATGATTATTCGTCTGACATTTTCAAAGTTGGATTTCACCAAGTAGATTTTGTCAAACCTACTAAATCCACTATCTGATCCCATGCACAAACTAAGAGCTTGCTCCATGCAACTAATACAATATTTATAACATTGATGTCTGTAGAAGTAAAATGAAGGGGTAAAAACTAAACCTATTAGGTAACATTTATAATTTGTGAAGCAGTCCAGTACTCAATTCTTATATGCCTCAAATGGCAAGTTCCTTGGATATCTCAAGATAGATTTTGAATACTATACGTTTAAGTAGTGAGTCTTTCTACTTTATTCCATACTTATCCTTCAAAAGCCTGATTGTGTTGCCATCACAAACGAAACCAATATACATTTTCATTGTACAACTTAAACACAGTGGGCAATGATATTTGAAAAAGACTTGAATAACATTCCATCTCTAGAACTCACAACATGAAATTTTTTAATTGATTCACGTGTTTGTATCCACATCACATTTGACTTATGCGATAAGATCTTAAAAGAAATCCAAGTCGTAGTAAAAGACACCCAATGATATTCCACAGTCGGTTTGGAGTGGACAAATGAACCATTTCGTGGAACTTCTTTCCTATCATAATCGAAGCTTCATAACTTTAGAACTCATCCCATGACTTCAGTTGTAAGAAAAAGATCTTACTACAAAAAGTAAAATAAAGTAACAAAAAATTCCAATGAAGGAAAAGAAAACAAGCTAAAAAGAAAAAATATTAGCAGGAATGAAACATACCTTTCATGGGGACCAAGGAAATCTGTAATTTATTGTATATAACTCTACACGTTTGACTTCTGAACAAAAGCAATATCCTTCCACTCATGACCCATCATTCTCTTACACCAAAAAATGTTAAGAAAGAAAAGTAAGTCTTCCATTTTTGGCCCGCTCTAGCTATGTCTAAAGTACCCACACCAACCAAACTAGTGTGATGACCACTATTTCAAGCATAAATTTTCAAAGCTCACTTCCTTCGAAGAATACATCAGTTATCAATCTCATATTCTGATTATAGAATGTAATTAAAGGAAGATGAACATACACTTATAACAAGATAAATTACATAGAAATAGAAAGTAACTAGAAGGAAGTATAGGATATGATCGATTAGTCCAAGCTATGTGAGGCAAGTTATCCTAAAGAAGTATCAAAGACCAGTTACACAAAGGTTCAAGTTCAAAAATAAGTCTTACAGAGAATGGTCGATTAGTTAATAGATTTTGATACCACAAAAACACATGAAATAATTGGACTGAAAGATGCTGAAGAAATGAACATAAGGATTGTCATTAACCATGTAACAAGAATTATATTCGACACTGACAACTAACAACCACGGTCATATTAACCCAAACAGCAGAAAGGAAAATTTATGCTTCAAAATTATTCCTAGTTTATTTTACGACGAACAATGATTTTATATAAGTGGCATTTATCTTGAGGGAGCACCTACCTTGGGAAGAGGGAGGGGGGAGTTAGATTAACACCTAAAATATTTCTCTTATTATATTTGATGATTGAACAAAAACGACAATTTGGATTTTGGCTTCAAACGTATTGACTCCACAAACTGAGATTCTGAAGTTAAGCACTTAATAGTAGCGTGAATTTTGTTATGGTCTAGAATAGTTATTGCCATTGGATATTAAGTTCCAAAGATTAATGCTTTTATTATTGAAGTTCATTTACATTGTTTTAAGCTGTTACTCTCAAGAAAACCCCTATTTAGCCGCATATTTTTGCATACTAGTGAAAGGTAAGATTAAATACAGTGAAAAAAAGAGTTAAAAGAACCAGGTTCAAGTAAAATTATCTTTTAATATCAAACATATAAATAATGCATATTCTAAATACCAATGAACCAAATTCAACTGTCCAATAAAATTCTAAATAAAAAGATAATTATCTTTATTTATTTTTACTTTTTAATACATTTTATAACTATTAATTTTATAACATATGTGCAGCACATATGCCTATATCTAGTTTAGGTAAGCTAAATGATCCTATCAAAATTTTAATTAGGTAGAGACTAAGACAAATTCGTCCCAACTTGCCTAAAGAACACATTTACAAATAAGAAAGGGAGTCCCCTCGCACCCCTAAATTTACAGTCAGGGTTCTAAAAAGGCTTCATAAGCAATATTCAGATAGATTAAATGCCTGAATGGATTTCTTTAGAATTGGTATTCTTATAGCTTTTATTGCTAAAAGCCTAAAACGTCAAGACTATATACAGGTAAACAATTTTAAAATTAATTAGTTAGTTTTCTCAGTAGATAACAAGCTAAACATCTGTAATATATATACAAATCTATCAAAACTTACATGTACATAATCAACCCCTTCTACTTCGTTGAGCAGTAGGGGGTAATTTCTCCGATGGACCAGTAGGAAGCTTCTGTCCAGTCTCTTGTTCAATCCTCTTCTTGAGCTCCCTCAGTATACGAACTTGTCCCAACTTCTCAGGAGACAACTTGTCCCAATAAATTCCTGCAGGAAAGATAAGATGTGGGTTAGTTTTTTAACAAATATCATTAAGTTATGAACATCCAAAAAGGGAAAGAGAAACTGAAGCTACAGCATTCAAGGTTAAATACTAGTGCACAAATTACATCTTTGCAAGGGCGTCTCAATGATTTACAGATTAAAAGGTAATAATAAAATGTGAAGTCAAATAGGTACTGGATAGCAGCATTGTTTAACCAACCTTGAGGCTTTGGGATAGATGTATTTGTAAAAATGACCTGTGTCGGGGTACAAATGATATCCACTGGTACATCATGGATTAACAGCTTTTCAACTGGAATATCATCCACCAATTGGCAGTCATGCACTGCAAGGGTAGTTCTCAGTATGTTATATACCAAAAGAAGAGAAATTGCAAATTTTACACATGGCAAGAATAAACAGATAATGAATATGACCGCACATTACAATATGGTATGGAGGGACTGACTGGGGAATATATTGCATTAAATTCAGTTAGCATATCAGTACTAGTGCAAGGGAATTATTTTACTTTTAGGTGCTTCCCCTGCCCCACTGTCATTTTCTAAAACCAACAAAAGGATCGTTTTGCAACCGAGATATGTTCAACCCAAATAAACCTTTATATAATAGAGGCTAGATAATCATGTGAAAACAGAAATAATATCAGGCATCCAGGGTATATTATTTTTTTAAGAGAAATGTTTTTTAATAAATAAAAAAAACGAGGTTCCATAAACAAGTAATCATACCCATGTTTGAAAATTGAAACATGAAATAAGTACGTATATACATGAAGTTACTCTAGCTGTTGAAATTGTGTTTTCAAAATGTTCACCATAAACTTTTAAAGGAATGACAAACAAAAGTGGTAAAGGCAGGTTAGGAACCAAAACTACCAGATGTAACAACTCGTGTTGAATCATCGATGGCTCCCATGTACCTCAGCATACCATATTCAAGTTCTGCAAATCCCTGCACTTCAATCCTCTTAGTTGAAGGAACATTCAAGTTCAAAGTCTGTTAATAGATTAAAAATTCACTCATCTGCTAAATTAACTATTTTGTACATTACTATTGGTATACAATGTCAACCTAACACATGAGTCACCTACTAACTAGTGAGGTCTCGGGAGGGTAGATATACTCAGCTCCACCCTCATAAGCTGAGAGGCTGTCTCTAGCATTTGAATCCATGATCACTAAATCACAAGGCAGCAACCTTACCACTGCGCCAAAGTTCACTCATATACAATGTCAGAAATGTAGGGAATCTTTTTTTTTTGTTTCATAGGAGATCTTGAAACTAGACTGTGGTTGGTTTCCTTCCACAAGCTATATTTCATTGGCTAGAAATTTTATGATATGTAAACAAAGTAAGTCAAAGAAAACTTATAAACCCTGGATCATAAAGGTTCCCAAGAAATATAAATCTAATTTTATAGTTCTACCCTTTTAATGGATAAGTAAACAAAGATTAAACATGGCCATAAGAGACATAAAAGACATCCAACTTTACCTCTCCCTTTCCCAATCGAGCACCTGTCTTTGGATCAACAGCAACAGATCCAATAACAATAAGATCCACCTTTATCTTTTCGTCTAACCCAATCGGCCGTCCATGCTTGGCAACCCCAACAGAAGTGCAGGCTTCCTTGATGGTATCCAAAGTTAACATATTGGAATCAAGTACAGAGAAGAAACCTGTTCTCAGCCGAGGTTGAGGAGTCAACAACTTCTTGCCATCTGCAATATATTGAAGTTACAGTCAGAAGAGAACCAGAGGAGAAGACAACAAGAACCACAAGTCTTGAATTAATTAAATTCCTAGTCTAATTTTATTAATTATAATTTTTTAAAATTGATAAAAAGTTCTGCTTTAGCCGGTTAAAGTTCTTAATGTTATTCTCATTATGCTCAGTTTTGATAATAAAGGGACAGCAACAAATTAGTGTCATCAAAATAGTAAGGCAAATCAAGTGCAAGTACAGCAGGCCATAACAATCACCAAAAGGCAGATTCAAACATTCGAACTTAATAAAGTTAATTATAACACTTTCAACGAGAAAGATAGAAAGAGCAATCCTGGAACAATAAAATGTTGGACAACTTAAATCTTATTCATTGCTGTAGGATGCATAAGTTCAGTAAAAGACCATCATGGTCATAGATACCTTAACTATCATAATCAAAATCTTGCTTTTATTGGCAAAACTAATATAGTTTACTGTAACAACTAACAAGGGATATACTGATCTGCAATAGCACTTAATAACTGACGACCATTCACTGCTTGAGTAATGTCCCTAACACAACTTTTTTGTTGCACGTGAAACCATCTATATTTAGAAGGAACAGTTCAGGTTAAGGAAGATGCTCCTGAGCTTACATGCAACCCACTAGTGCAGTCATGCACACAGTTTCATGTATCTAATTGTGCAAACCTTGGACTACTTAACTGTCAAGCAGTATTTATTTTTTATTTTGATATTTTTTGCTTAGAATAATGCTTCTATTTAGACTACTCTTGCAATCACAACAGTAGCAACTGATAAACACCTGATGGTAAAGGTGAGTGTTAATAGCATTGTTCTTATTATTACGAGCATATACCTTTTTAAAATCACCCTCTTGCTATTTCTCACTTATCTATAATACTAACACATTTCGAACTGAGAAAATTTGCTACAAAATCAACAAGGCATCAATCACACAATTTGATCATAAATAACATTCCCCTCCCCACTCAGCACCACACACAAAAACAAACCCCAAATCAAGTATCTGACCTGAAAGAGTGAGAAACCTGACTTGTTTCTGAGGAGAGTCTGGATTAACCTTTACACATTGTGCATCCTGAAACACATCTAGCTCCCTCATCTGCCAAAACCCACATCAAACAATTCAACTAAATCAAATCCAGAGTGAATATATTCTTACTTTTTTTTTTTTACTTCACGGGCTTTCTTAGTGGATCTAAATCAAATCTAATTCTATCTCATTCATTTCATGTTATCCTATTTTAAACAATCTCATTTCATACAATTTCCCTATACTTGATCCCCTATAAGAACATTTATTTTCTAAACAACAGTTACATTTTGTTTCAAAAGAAGCCGCTTCAAAAGAAAAAAAAAAAAATTTATTTTTTAAACTAAGCTCAACTAACCACACTCAATGTAAAGGGCTTTGGATCCTCTCATTATATTCGTGTAAATTCCATCAATTTGAACTTGTTGCTGTATTATGTTCCCTACTAACACGAGAGTAAAGAATTTTATAAAGTGTTTCATTTCTATGGTACATATGACTTTTAAATTAGTAATTATAAAGAGTAAATAGTCCATGTAGTGTCCGAGTAAAGAGTTTTTATATTATCATCTAATCACAAATGGGCATGTATAGTAATTTTATTGATTTTTAGAATAACTATCTAAAAGTTTATACCAACAATTACGTCTGATTGGTTGAAAGTTGTAAACTTTTTTAAATTCACAATGCATAGAAATTTTTTTAACTAACTTTAGGCTATGCACCGAGTGTAAAGCAATTTCAAAGAAAACAACTGCCTTGAAGGTTTGTTGACTTAAATAATCACTGCCTTGAAGGTCATACCAATAATGATTTTTATTGGTTGGCAATGTAAAAGTTTTTACTACATAGTCATTAAACTCTAGATACAAAAGCCAACAATCTCATTACATATAGAGAAAATACGGTGTAAAGCAGTTTTAGATTGTCATCCTTATAACAAATCATCATGTATATGGCAAGTTTGTTGAATTTTACAATGACTATCTTAAAGTTATACTAACTATGATTTTTTATTAGATAACAATGTAAGCGATTGTCCCGTGCATAGTAATTAAACTCTTATATATAACAATTTGTGATTAGACGCCAGTATAACATGATTTTTAAACTGTGAATGTATAGAATACTTACTACTCTTTATTAAGTGAGTACCTTTTCAGCAGCAACAGAGGCGCCAACGAAATTGGGAATGCGGTGGTGAACCGGCCGAGGGTTGTTGGCAAAGTTGCGAGCTTCCATCATATCCCATATTCTCTTCCGGATTATCCATTTCCAGGCCTTCGGGTCGGCGGCGTCCGCCATGGTTCGCCGGGCCTCTGCGTCGAGGGCAAGTCGCTCCGCCTCGAACGCCGCCGCGTCGAAGGCCTTGTTATTGTTCTTCTTCTGGCTGCCGCCGGCGGTGGCTTCCACCTTGAACCACCTGTTGCGGGGATTGGTGGAGAGGGAACGAAGGGTGCAGAGAGAGGAGGGGCTGTGGATGTTGGTGCTGAGCATAAATGAATGTGATAAACGGAATGCATCCATTTTTGCCAGAAACAACGTTGGATTTGGTCTGAAAATGTTGACAGAGTTACATGTGTACAACTACAGCTTGAGAACAGTCAGCAACATACCTTAAGGAAGATTCCAATGTAAAATTAGTCTCCCACTGGATCCAAAACATCAAAATTTAAAGGATATATGATCCCATGGAAGAGCAAAGGTCCTAATTATGTGGTTATAAAAAAATATATGATTCCAATGTTAGAAGAAGGAGAAGAAGAAGAAGAAATGGATAAAAAAAAATAGCTAATGGTATTTTATTGGATAATAAATTTAAAGATTTTAATATTTTTTTTAGCCGATGAGAGATTGTTTCTTTAGACTTCATTAAATTTCATTTTGAAGAGGAAAAAAAATGCAATTTTACAATTGTTCCTGAATGAATTGACTCCGATTCATAACTTGTTTAAAAAATTAGAATTAATTCATTCACGAATAATATATTGGTTGTAAAATTGTATTTTTTTTTTTACTTTCTTTATAATGAAATTTAATGGAATCCAAATAAATCATGTCTTAGTTCATAGGATTTCAAGTACCTGAATCAATCAAAAGTTTCATTCTATTTGAATTATTCATTTTCAAATGATATCTATATTCATAAATATTCATTTTTATTAATATTTTAATTCATAACAATTTTCACATTCAATACACAAATGCTTATATTTTTTTATTTTCATCGAGATTATTACATAAATTATGTATTCTAATAAAAAAAATGTGTTTTAATCTTTAACGTTAAAGTTGTTCATTAAATGATGATGTGGTAAACGAAAGTTTGAAATAAGCTTAATATTATCTAAATATCAAATAAAATGAACTAGTAATATATCAAAGAACATGTATTAAAAAAATCATAATTTTATAAGAATTGAAAGTAGAGGAAAACAAATGACGGAGAAATGAAGGAAAAGTAGACATAGAGATCAAGTTAGAGAGAATCCAGGTTAATGAATCAAGTAACACGTCAAATGTTTGGTTTAAAAAACTTAAAGATATAAAAAAATACATATTTTAAAAGAACTTTAAAAACATTGAAGCCTTTAATTGGTTGCTACTGACTAAGCTACGTTTAAATATACGTTTCTTCATTAATATCATGTGATGTGAGTAATCAACGAGAAATTTGTGTAATCAAAACTTAAGTGTGCCTATGGTGGCCTTATCTCGTACTAGGGTAATTAACAAGTTCAAAGATTGAAGTTAATTACCTCGTTTTAGAAACAATAGGAGCAATTCTTGATTGCATGTGAATAAAAAAAATAAAAAACAATAGAACCTCCGTCCACATCTTGCAAAGAAAGAATCTCTAGGCAAGACTACATAAAATACAAGGACACTTTATTTATCTAATGTCCTTTTTTTCATTTTTTCATTGGAAGTCGAAGTGTCTGTGGAGAGGAAGATAAGATGAAAATCTCAAGGTCAAAGAGAAGAAATAATGAAACATGTTCTCAATCCATGAATATTCAGTAGATATAAAATTGATTAAATAATTAAAAAAAAAGAAAAAAAAAAGGTCATAGGTTTAATCTCTCCTACCAACAAAAAATTAACAAACTGACTGATTAGCAAATTGACAATTAACATTTACCGATAAAAAAATCCATGAACATTCGTGAAATATAAGGTTGATTAAGTGATAAAAAAAAGAACAAAAAGAAAAAATCGCAGGTTTGATCCTCCTATCGATCAAAAAACTAACCATTAACATTTAGAGATAAAAAAATTCCATGAGCATGCAAGGTAGAAGAAAGAAATGGGAGAAAAGGAGGAAGAGAGAAACATGTAGCTGCAACAAAGTACAGATAGGAATAAATACGCCAAAAACAAAAATGTAGAATTTTTACTTAGTTGGACAAGAAAATTGAAATGGATTGAGAATACTACAGAAAGGCATACTTAGCCTGAATTATAGAACATATACAACAATCATTATAAAAACCATAAGGCAATCCCTCAACTCTGAAGAAGGTAGTAACTTCCCTCCCCACTTTTCTATTCTTCAAGACTACATCCATCTGCAATAATAAAGCTTGCCCCACAACATTATGTTAGAAACCTAAACATCTCTAGTAGAGGCAATGGAGATGAGAAGATAAATGATTCAAAGAGAAAAAAGTAGAGCAGGTTTTATCAGTAAATTAGCAAACAAAGAGACCATTACAATGACAATGAAGGTGACATTATCTGCATAAAAATTATCCTTCCCAAATTCAGAATTCCTTGTCCCTAATAAGATTATCAAGTAACAACCATAAAACTGTTTCCCTTCAGCCCTTATCAAAGTCTGCTCATATATTCTGCAACTGGGAAAAGGAGATGCGAACAACTGATCCAGAAAGTGGACTTGCATGCTTGCACACAAGGGCTTCAGTAGCCTGCTCCTCAGTCTCAAACTGAACAAGTGCCTGTTTTTTTCCATTCATCTCAAAGACCTTGCTGTTGACAATGGTTCCATGCTCCTCCAAAAGGCTTACAACCTCCTCTTCAGTTATGTCTTGCGGGAGGGTGGACAAGTGGACCATTTTTGTCGGTGAGCAGCAGTACCGATAGTTCTTGGCAGCATTACGATTGAATCGATTGAGATTTGAATTGACATACTCATGTGTATCAGCACCTTGGGTTATGTTCGCATGCTTCGAATAGTTGACCTCCAATCGCTTTCCAAACAACATGGCTCCCTATATTTCAAATTGACAAGGTTTTAGTGACCAGTTCAAAACAAGAGCAGAAAAAAATACATAATGATTAATCTGCATGCCACAATGAAAATATATGTAGGATAAATATATCAAATAAGCACAAATAATGCTTTGTAGATGACTAAAGGATCCATCATGAATTCAGTCTAATGTACACGTCAATCCAATTGGCTATCAAACCAGCCTGAATGAAACAATTATCTATTTTCTATTTTCTCATGGAGCAGCACAACCATAAAAAATACATTTTAACTGATTCAAATTTTGCATTAAATGATATCAGCTCATTATGATATTACAACCATAATCTTTATCAATGACATGCTTCTTGCTATCAGCTCAAAAATTAAGGATCATTTCCAATCATTTGAATGAATCAACATTGCATACCAAACAAAACCAGTAGAATCAATAATGAAGAAAAAAGAATGAGCTAACATTTAACAGTACAATGTCTTTATAATAAACAGATCAAAAATATCATCTCATTATAATAGATCTTTCAATTTCAGTCTTGTTACATAAAACATACAAAAGCATCAAGAAAATAAAACCACTACTAAATTAAAAATTAAAAATATATATATAGATGAAAGTTGGGTGAAGTTTTCATGGGCTAGTGGAAAAAGTATCAGGACATATGGTGATGAATTCCATTTTACTTTGGGTTGTGAATGACCCTACTAAATTAAAAATTAAAAAATATATATAAAGATGAAAGTTAGGTGAAATTTTCATGGGCTAGTGGAAAAGTATCAGAACATATGGTGATGAATTCCATTTTACTTTGGGTTGTGAATGACCAATTGTGAATACTTGGAGGAAGATAAACTTCGGAAGTACATTTATCATTAACAGAAGAATAAATGTTAAGATAAATATTCAGGTAAAACCAAAAATGGTTGTTGAATGTTGAGCTGACAATGGAAGCATTGTCAGGCAAGAGGGAAGGGGAGCCACAACCAGAGAAGGGGCAGTGAACAAAGGGAAACAGAGAATTTTTTCCACAACAGAAATGACATAATTTATATACTATTAGGATAGACAAAGAACAGGATTTCAAAGGTAATGAAAAGAGAGAATATACAAAGAGTTATATGAACTCGAGTCAGTAGAAAGAACACATCTTCTCAAGCTGAATGATACCAGTCTAATGCATTTAGTACTCATGTCATGGGCATTAGTGTCTAGGATGTTGAACTTAATTTATATTAGCCTAGTAATGGTCTCCACAATCCAAATCCAAGAGACTAGATATATTGGTCATATGCAGAACCTATGTACCACAATTCTACTAAATAATAAATATTTTCATTTAGAATTTCTCTCTAAAAGTACCCATCTCTCTAATTCTCTCTCCACATTCTCTAAATTCAACATAAGGGAAAGATAGAAAAAGACAGCTAACAGTAGCACAATGGAAGTATAGTTGATAGATGAAATGTGTTCTAGCAACATAACCTAGTACTGCTATTTATACTAACATCTAGGTCAAGTACTAGTAGTACTTGAACAAAGCTCACTAGCAATAAGAAAAGACTAATAACCATAATATCTTCTTACAAAAATAGTAAAACCAACAATTATCTCCAGCCACAATTATAACAAACAACAATATAACCTTTCACATTAGTAAAGATATCACAAGATCTAGTATAAGGAGCACAAGAAACAAACCTTCAGAAAATGTACTGCCAATTCAGCTTGGAAACCATCTCCCATTTGGATAAGTGCATGATCTGGCTTATTTCGGAGAAGTTTAATTCTGACAATGTTCCCATAAATGGAGAACAAGTTGAACAGTTTATCCTCATCTATTCTCTGGAAAAAGAAAAAAGAAAAAAGAAAAAAAAAACTCAAGCCAAATATATTTAAAAAAATGGAGAGAACTTTCAGAAAAAAGGCAGAAATATCCAGGCAGTGTACTTACATCAGGATTGAGATTTGCAACAAGAACTGTACACCTTTCATTTGTTCCAGTTATGCCAGGAGGCAAACCTCCCCCAAAGGCAGCTGCAATTGCCGCAGCATTGGCCATCTAAAATTCAAAACAAATTAAAACACAGGATTGATTTAGCATATTTTTGAGTTCGGTATGGCTTATATAATAAAAAACTATTGAGAAAGCTTAAAATAAAAACTGATTTTTTTTACAAACAATTAAGATAAGCCAAACATGCATTAAATATAAATGAAAAGAAAAATTCATTTACATCAATGTCTACAGTCAACTTATAAACCAAAAATTCATAGCAATGGGGTTTTTTTTAACACAAGTCACAGCATTACGTTAATAATATAATGATTGTCCTTTACCACTAAATGGAATCCCAAACTGTAAACAAAAGAGAAAGCCCAACAAATTCCTTTTTTCAATGAAACTCCATTTTGGAAAAAAAATTAAAAAATATAAAGTCCCGTCATGAAATTATTTTGCTAAAGATCAGCAAACTCAAATTCCCCCATTTGGTTGGGTACAATCATGGAAACCCAAGTATTCAGATTTAAAAAAATATATAAAAATGAAAATGAAGAGAAATCAACTATTAATTGACTAGACATTTATAGTGCTACTTTTCATAAGAAGCAAATTGATAATAAGTTAATAATTTCATCAAATATTCAACTGTGTATCAATAATTGCAAAAGAGGCTTCAACTTGGCTTGAAAAACACCCACCTGAGAGAACCCACCTGTAAAAAGAAAATAACAAATATTAGTTATACACAAAAAACAATAAGATAAACAAAGCAAATAAACCAAAGAAAATTAAAATTTTTAGCACCTGCCCTGGCTCCTGAATACATGCCTGCTGCATCACCATATCCAGGCTATTTCATAGGAGACGAAGGATGAAGTGAATTAGAAACAACTTGACAAAGGTCAACCAGAAGATTTGATTCATAAATACACAAAGAAAATAATCATAAAGAACATACTTGTGAAGATCGACCTTTCTGCTCTGTAGGCAGATTAGGGTTTGTGAAGTCCCTGTGGGATATGAGTAAACTCAGTAATAATGATTACAATGTTATAAAAGAGATTAAGTTAAAAAATGAATAAATAAATAAAGAAAGAACCAACTGAGTCACCTTGAACGATCATTATTGTAGTTCACTTGTAGTTCATCAAGGCTGCAATAAACATGAATTAATGTCCAACGATAAATAGATAAAAGGCAAAGACAGATAGATGGGGATAAAAGATTTATCAACAGCATACAAGAATAACATAAGTCTCTTAACCCAGAAACCAATAGAGGATGAAATATCAGAGATAAATTTAACCTACTTTGAGAACTGAATGTCCAGCTGACAACAACCATCATAAATATTGCGTCCCTAGAAATTGCCCGAAGTACAATCATCATATCAGAAAAATAATAATAGAATTAACAAACCAAGTAATGCCACAAGCTCCATGTAAACGTAAAACAACCTGAAGAGTACTTCTGGCAGTAACAGCACTTTGACGGGATTGATACTGGATTAGAGCTTGAAAGCCTACACAGTTTTTAAACGGGATGAAACAAGTAATAGAACACATCCACACCAATCAAATATAAAGATAGTCTTCCATAAAAAACCAGAAACATAATTTTGTTAATATCAAAGAACTCATTTTCCTATTTATCTACAAAAAAAAGGATTTATATATTTCAAAATAAATTATTATACATGAACCAAATATATCCTCAATTCACCCCATTATGGCCCCCTAAAACAAAAAAAAATCTTAATAGGAAAAGAAAGAGAGAGGAAGAAATCTGAGAGAATCTGACCAGCTGACTTCTGAAATGTTACAATCTTTTCCACAAATCCATGGGGAGAAAACACTTGATGTAGCACATCCGCTGTTATAGGATACAGCATGTGATGAACTGTAACTAAGAGAATTCGATTTGGCTGTGCATCCAGAGAGTTGCCGACAGCAGACAGCATAGAGAAAGAGAAGAGAGAGAGAGAAAGGAGAATAAATAGAGAAGTCCGTGATAAAGAGAAAGAAAACTACAGAACAGAAGAATTTAACACTAAACTTATTGCAATGGAAGTCTAAGAACAATGTAAATTTATAGGGGAGAAAACATGGCATAAAAAATAAAGAATACAGATGTTTAAAGAAAAAGGGATGGACAATTTTCTGTTTTTACCACAAAAAACAAGTTGAGGCATATATTTTTCCATTTAAATAAAAAAAAAACACAAAATACCAACCTCGTCTTCTCGTGCTTGATTTTGATCCATTGTAGTTAGTTCCTGATGTGAGGAAAACTGGACATAAACATTTCTCCCCCTAGAATGAAACAACAAAATAAGATAACTATGTGAAGAATAATGATTTCTTAACATTAAGAGGAACTAATATCCCTTTACAAATCTCTAAACATCCAAGATTAAGTTATCAAAACACTGCCTTTGGTCCTAAATATAAGAAACAAATACCTAATTCATCAAGACCAATAAAAATAATTAAACTAGCTAGTTTTAATTAATAATATCAAAAATTTAAATTTTATTCCAAATGTACTCAGAAGCAAATGGTTTGAGTAGTGGTTATATTTAATTACATTACTTGTAAAGTTGTAATTTAAGGGATGATTTTTCAATCAACGTGTGACTTATTGCTAATAACCCAATGAATGCATCCACTTTGGTGGGAAATGAGTCAATGCCTCATTAATAGACTTCATAATAAAAGGAAATTACCAATTAATACATTTGAAAATAGTTGTCAATAGCAGCAGTGTTGCACCAGAGCGGTGCTGAGCGGCACTGGACCACCACAAGGAGGCCGTAGCGTCTTAGTTTACAGTGTGGCAGTGGCAGCTGCTATCCCAAAGTGGCAGAGTTGGTGAAATCATGTTGGAGCATACTATGTTGAAATATTTTTCGAAATATCTGTCAAAGTTCTTTTCAGATCCGTCGAAATGGTTTTCAGATCCACGGAAAAATATTTAGATCCCAAAAATGCCCTTATTAAGTAGTAAGTAATAATTAGTGGGGATACTTTTGGAAATTTTCATGTATCAGCTTTCAAGAAAGAAAAAAAAAACTTCAACCATTCATTCTTCTCCTCTAAAGCACACGAGCAACCTGTCCAAGCTCTCTTCTTATTCTCCAGCAACCCATTCTGTTTTCCGGCAGCCACCCTCTCTTTTCCAACGTTTCCTCTTTCTCTTTCACCCATTATAAATTTTCTTTTTTTCTTTTTTTCCTTACTACCCAGCAGCAGCTACTTGTATGTTTTGTTTTGTTTAAGTAGTAGTACTATGAGTTTTTATTTTAGTTATGAATAGTTTATCAATTTTGACTATTCTATAGCATGGGTGTGTGTGTGAAAAATATTAGAATAGCAGTCGTCCCACTATCCACCGTCTCACTATCCCAATTCCAGAGTCGGCCCCGTGCCGCTATCCAGGATTGACAACTATGCATTTGAAAGTGGGCTATGTTTCTTATAATTAGGCCTAGAGGTAGTAGTATTCAAAGCAATCACAAAAATTTTAAAAGAGAAAGTAAAAAATCTATTTATACCTTATGCTTGGCTGGACATTTGCATAAAATTGTAAAGCATTAACTGCAGAAGGAATATCTTGCATTTGAAGAAGAGCCTGCAAGAGCAATAGATTATACAAATAAAAGAAAATATTTAGTAATAAGTCAGCCTTGAATTCTAAGAATCTAAGGAAAACAGAAAATAATTTGCAAGCATGAAGAAAACCTGATTTTTGGCACGCAACATCACAAGCTTTGTTATTACTCCAAAAGGCTGAAATAGTTGAAGCAAATCATTCTGCAACCAGATGAGTTATAATTTATAAATCACTGAAGAAATTTGAAAACTCAAAGCTGAAAGTGGGGAAAGAATTGTTAATTCAGCTCATCTTCGAAATTTAGCCTGTGTCATCTTTAAGTGGACACCTGATATATTAAGAGGGAATCACTGAAGCTCCTTTAACATCATCAAATTTATAAGAACATACAAAGTTATATTTTTTAGAGCTCTGGACTGTCCATGAATGTTTTATGCTTTAATAGTTTTTCTTTAATTTTTTTTAAGAAAACTGCCCATCCTATATCTTCTTTACTCTGTCCTTCATAAATTCTATCTTATGAGAGATGATTTGAAGAACTTCAAATAACTGACAACAGCAAATGCAAATTGATTCCTCCCATATAATCAAAATGATTTGTTTGCACATCAGCAGACATACATTCCATTCCAACTGTCTCCCCCACTCCAGGAAATTCAAGTAAACAGAAAAACAACATAGCAGTATTGATTGTATGCATTCAATTACTCTATGCCTCATGGAATATGTGACTATAACTCGAAATAAGCAATTTTAGAAAATGTTACTAAACACTTTCCTTGTCATAAATACAGTAAACAAACACCCTTGTATTTTACTCCAGACTGGCATTATGGATTTATGGTGTTTATTGTTGTAAATCCTTCTTTCATTTTATCGCCTATTCTCAAACCAACTTGTTTTCTTTTTCCTTGACCTGACATCCAAAGCCCTCTCACAAGGTTACTGTTTCATTTGGACTGCAGTACAGAACAGATCAGTGCCAGTAGACTCCAATCCTATAGAATACACTTCATATCAGAACATTATTTACACAATTTCTGAAACCATTGTGCATTTGCTTTTATATTTCCCTACTGATAGGTGTGTCTGGAATATTTAGATGATACTAAGCTTATCATCAGAATTTAAAGAAATTTGTAGATTTGTTTCAGGGGTATTGGTTGTCATAATTTTTTAAAGCATCTTGGAAAAAATATCTTAAAGAGGTTCATGTCTTTGTCATTGCTATGGAATAGGCTTGTGAGGTGCTTAACCAACTCCTATCTTCAGGAGTTTACTTCCTTCTTTCGGGAGGGGTGTTATATTGCACTGATTTCATTTGTCTCGTGATTTCTATGTCTGTATATTCTGTACTCTTTCAACTTTTACACTCCCTCTTAAACAAACTTCTTCCATTTGACAGGACAGAAATCAGAGTGGCCCAAAAGAATCTCTGAAAGACAGAAGAAATATAGAGGGAAGAAGCAACTCACATTCAACCTAAAATAGTTTTTGAAACAAACCATGCAAAGCTTTAACAATTAAGTATATGTGGTTGGCAGAATTTTCTTTACTGACATGATCTTGCAGCTTCCTTTTATAAACATAGCCATTGAAGTTGAATAGAACAAGCAATTTTTTAGTTAATACTGTCCAACTTTGTATTATATACTCAACATCAAGGAATGGCTTTACTTTTACATCTAGAGATCCAAAGTAGAGCTAACAAAAACTGTTACAATCAATAACAGAACCAATAAGAGAAATAGAAAGCGTAGAATTGATTACAAGGGCTAAAAATGTCACTTTCTTTCCCAGACGAGTAAATACTACAGAAATAACCATTCTGGCCATGACAGAGCTAAAGCTAGTGCAACTGAGCAATGGTAAAACCATGACACGATCATATAACAAAAACAAGTATCAAGTACAAACATGGAGCAAAAAAAAGAGTAAGAAAGAGAGAAATAGTTTACTTCAGATATCTCATGCCCCACATTTCGAACGTGAATGACCTTGGAAGGTTCAGCCATTGCAAATTACCTAAACAAAACACAAACAACAAAAAGTTTTTAAAAAAAATAATAATAAACAATATCTTTGCATCTCTAGCTGTTTTGTTTTCATTACAATTCAAGCATGCAAGAAAACTCTCACTCAGAAACTCTCAACAATACTCTCACAGCAAATCAAGATTCAAATGGATAAATTTTGGGGGTTTCTGAAACCAAGTGCAAATCGCGTAAAAAATCAAACTTTATATCCTACTCAATCGAACTCGCGAAAAACTCAGATACCCAATTGAGGAGCTGAATCTACGAGTGAGTAGAACAAAAAGTGGTAAACAAAAGAAATGCCACGCGGCAAAAGGGCATCTCCGAATCACAAAAAAGAGCACAAAAAGTTCATCGAAATCGCGTCACGTTGGCACACGCTGCAAATCGTACAGAATGAGAAGATAACAGTCAGAAGCAGATACAGAGAAAGAAAGAGAACTTGCCTCGAAAGAGTGAGAGAGAGAGAAAACGAAGTTAACTAGAGAAGGTGCTAATGGTGTCGTGGATTTCTTGCCCTATGTATATTAATATTTTGATATCTGGACTGCATAAGAAAACTAGTGAATTATCAATTTATTTCTTAAAATTATAACGTTGCTTAAATTAATTACTAAAACTAATAAAATAGTAAAATTATGTTTGAAATTCTAAATTATCAATTAATTTAGTCTCGAAATTTGTAATAAATGGTCAATAAAATATTTAATTCTACATTATCAATTAATTTAGTCTCGAAATTTGTAATAAATGGTCAATAAAATATTTAATGAGTGAATCATAAGTTTATTTCTTGACAAATTATTGGGTAAATTCATCTCTAAAATTAATAAAATAACAAAATAATCTCGAGAATTTACATTGTCAATTAATTTAATCATTAAAATTCTAATGAATGGTTAAATTAGTCCCTACAATAAATGAAATAGAAAATAATTCCTAAATTAATTTATAGTAATATTTTAATTTATCAATTGCATAAGAAAATATTTATTGAGTCAATTATCAGTTTATTTCCTGAAATTATAATGTCAGTCAAATTGGTAGTCAAAATTAATAAAATGACAAAATAATTCTTAAAAGTATACATATGGTTATTTTAATCCTAGATCGGTAACTTTTTAACCGTCAAACAATTATTTGTTGAGTGAATCATCAATTTATTTCTTTAAATTATAATGGCCAACCAAATTGATCTCTAAAATTAATAAAATGGTAAAATAACTTTTTATTATTTAATTAATTTCTTTAAATTGTAATGAATGGTCAAATTGACCCCTAAAATAAATAAAATGGCAAAATAATTCCTAAAATTATTAATCAGTTTAGTGTCTAAAATTGTAATGATTGATGAAATTGATTCCTAAAATTAAAAAATCTTATAATTTTTTTTGGCGAATTTTGTCGATGAAATTGTATAGTTTTTTAAAGTTTTTCCTAAAGGTATTATCATTAATTGTCTTTTGATGTGGCACTTCGTTTCTTATATGGCAACTTAGACCTCCAACTTCTTTCTTCGCAATCACCAAAGCTACTAAAACATTTTACTTTTTCAGTTTATATATTAAAATATACATATATATATATATATATATATATATATATATATATATATATATTATATATATATATATATATATATATATATATATATATATATTAATGCATTGTTGATTGTGCTCTTGGTTCTCCAAAGGGTGTTAATAATATTAAAGTTAAGTTGATAAATTTATTTATTAAATAAATTTATTTCTAAATAACTATCTTACTAACAAGAGGGTGAAATTTATATATAATAAACAATGTTATGTGGTTAGATAAATAAAATTATATAGAAATATTTAATAAATAAAGTTATCATTTTAACGTATAATATTTTTCATATAAATATAAACATATACTTAGGAGATAAAATTACAATTAACAAACACAATAATGGTATTACAGTGGGTAAAATATTCTTAATTTGAACTATATTTTTCAATGTTTATTGGGTATAATTTGATAGCATGATGCATGGAAATGTTTTCAAGTGGTTGAGTTTGTGCACAACATTTGTATGAGACATAATAGCTAAGCTACTAAAATATTTTTTTTATTTTTGGTCCTAAACGTGTTGATTATTATGAATATTGATATTTTGCTTGATGGAATCCATTGTTATGGCCATAACTTTCTGAAATTAGTTTCTAATCCAACTAGAATTCTATTTTTCTTAAATTTGTGTGAATCATGGCAATTTTTATATTGTATCACATTCCTTAGAGAGACAACATTGAGGTTCATGCTTTATGGAATGGATATGTCTCCGTGTAATGTGTTAAATATCCTGCATTGCATGTTGTTGTGTAGTAAATTTAAGGATGAACTTGACAAACTTGGAAAGATGTTAGTTGATTTAAAAGTGAGCCATTTACAATTTTTTTTTAAGAAATGACTGTGAAATGGTTCCAACAGCAACAAAATTTAGTTCTCTGGTCTTGAGATCCTAAATTAGACTCTAATAACTGTTTTTTAATAAATTATATATGCATAAAACTAAGGTGTTGTGTTTATATGTTGATAGGTCTCCCCGTAAATGACTAACCTATATTTGATTTTTCTTATTTGCTAAATTTTTCACACCAATACTGTCTAAGATTTTGCTAATTTTAAACCTATTTCAGTTTTTGCAAAAAGTTAGACATGTTAAGGTTTTAATAAAGTTTGGTAAAAATGGAAAATACCTTCGTCATAAATTGAACTTTATTTTCACTTAAAATGGTTACTAGAAAAAAATATTTGAATATTTTTATTAATTTCCAAAAAAAAATGTTACAAGTTAGTGTCAAGTTTTTACTATGGTAAATTTTTCATATTGATTGTGTATATATTAAACTACTACGTTTTAGAAGTATAATAATAATTATTTTATGATTTGATAAGTAAAATTTAACTACAAATATGACTAAGAAGATTTATTGAAATTTCATGGAATGTTTAATATATTCTCTAATTATGAAGTGAAATATCTTTTCAATTATTAATCAAAACATAAGTAGTATTAATATGGTTTAATTTCATCTCTATTTTTATAAGTATATGGTCTTGAAGTAATTAGGAGCTTTAATACATGAAACTGGTTTCTTTTAGAAAATTGACTGTGAAAATAGGATAATAAGGTACATTATATGAGACATTGTTATAAAGTAACAATATAGAATGCATCGTACCATTGATTAATGAAGAAAAAAGAGATATAATTCTCTTATGCATCTTATGTATAAATTCTCTTATGGAGTGTATCACCATTCATGACACATGTCTACCTAAAGTTTGCAGAGGATGGCGACTTTGTTGAGACGTGCACCTTGTGTGCATGAGGAGCACTTTGTGTGCGCAATGAACATTGTGTGCATGAGAAGCACTTTACATGCATGAAAAACACTTAGTGTGTAACATGGTGTAAAGATGAATATAATAAAAAGGGAAATTTGAATTGTGATTTTAATAATTTTTTTTTTTAATTCAACAAAGTTTTTTGTCTGATAAGGAATCTTTGTAAAACATATAACAAATGTTATGAAAAACATACTCAAAGGATAGAAAATAAATATGTAAAGTACAATATATTTTCAAAAATCTAAAAACCAATTTAGACCTTGTGTCAATAGAAAACAAAAAGAAAATAAGAGAATATCCAACAAAAAGAGTTGTATAAATTTGTCTTTTTCACTTAAACTACGTCCAATTATGGAAAAAACATAAAATTTCATTAACTCTTCACGAGTTACAAGTATTGTCATTATCACTTTTAATTGATCTACAAATCAAGCTCTACTCTACCCAAGCTTGATTAACACTCATATATTTTTTGTTCTATCAAGTCATTGTTGGCTCTAAACAAGTCAGAATAGATTTGTGGTTGAAGTTTGTTCAAAAACTAAATCTAGAATCATCTTACACATTGATGATTTTGTTTTGTCTTTTTCTTTAAGTGTATTCAAAGTGTTTTGAGAACATTTTCTAACTTTACAATATATAGAAAGCTTTTTGCATAAAAAATAATGAATTTTTTTCTTGCAAGATTATTGTTTTTGAGTATTCAAAGTTTATGATTTATATAGGCCCTACCTTTAATATCCATTGTATCACAACATGTAGATATTTTTACTTTATCTTTGTCTAATGAGAATGATTATCTGTGGAGCATTTAATGCAAATATTAAATGCATGTCCTTTTCTATGTGGAAAGTCATTTCTTCAATGTTAATGTTTACGTGTATGAGAACTACAACATGTAGTCATTTCTTTGTGCATAGTATAACTCTTTTTTATGGCGATTGGAAAATTTTAGATATTAACTTTATTTGTTTTTTATAGGACTGAACATATCTTAGAATAATATTTCTACAAAGAAAATTTCAGACATAAAATATTAAATGAGGTCTTAAATGTCATCTTAAATATCGTATCAGATAATGACTTTATTTGTTTATCATCTGATGTCTCAAATTATATTTTTTTAAAAACTTGTTTTAATAACACGTCAAATATAAAAAAATAGATACGTAACACATAATTTTTAATTTTTATATTTTTTTACATATAATCAAAATAATTAAGAATTTTTATTCGTATTTAACACGTAAATGTCTTTGGACTCAAGACATGGTGTTTCAATGTATTAATATTTGTATCACGTAATACCAAATCAATTATTAAAATATTATGTAGTGTTGTGATCTATGTAACTTTGATATTAGAGATATGAAATAGGTGTCACATACTTTTCTAACCCTTAAAATGATTGTGTGGTGACGTGATATATACACACATGTCGAAGCGTGATAAATTCAAATGTGCAAAATTGAAGTATTATATAATTAAAATATGCATGTTGAGTTATTTGACTAAGTTGTAATATCATTTGATGATGTAGTAGATCTATTTTAACCTTTAGAAAAACCTTATGAACTTATAACTGTGAAATAGAGTTTAGTTTAACATTGCAATTTGTTTACATTAATATTGTGAGTGTGAGTGATGCGTAGCGGAGCTCCTTTTGGTGTTAGAAGACCCTATGCATTTGGGAGCACATCAAAGATAGATTGTTGATCCCTTTCCTGGGAGCACAAAAAAACAACGTCCATATGTACCAAGCAAGTCCTTCTGCTTTTAATATCATCTGTACATTTTAATCGTATATCAATAGCATAATATAATTTAAGAGAGGTATTATATTAGTATATATATAAGGGACATAACAGGTGAGATGAATGTTTTATTATGAGAGATGAGAAGATTAAATAATTATCCTTAGATCAAAATAAAAAGTTCAAATTTAATTGTTAATATTAAATGTACAGTAGTTTTAATTGTTAATATTAAATACGCATGAAAGGGTTAATATTAATTGCAGGTGCATTTAATTATTGTTATTTAATTCTCTCATTTCGTAATAAAACATTCCTCTCAATTTATTGTCTTTTATATATATATATATACCAAATTTCAACCATTCATTGTAATATAATCCAATTGTTCTTATTCCTTCATTAAAAATCTCACGTGAGGATATCGCCTCTCATGTGATAACCTTTCCCAAGAAGAGTTTTTGTGGAATACACGAACATTGACGCAACACTTGTTGGCACTGCCGCTCCGCACCACCAAGGATGACCCCCAAACAAAATCAATGTCATATATGGAAAAACACCAATACAATCTTATAGTTTCAAGAGTAATAAAGCAAAGAAAAAACAATTCCAATCCCCGATGAAAGTTAAGCTTTGTATCATTGTTCAGTGTTCATTATGCCTAAATTGAATGATAAGAAAACTATTAATATGCACAAGAAGATAATTAATTTGAACGACCCCGTGATTTATAAGCCATTATTATCACTAATAGAAGCCTCCTTTTCTTTATATTAGCCATCTTTTTTCTTTTAAGGGACTGCTTTTTTAATTGGTTCACGTTCATGTAAGTCTAAAAATTGACTTGGACCTTATTATCCAATCGAGAACCGGAAGATTAACTAAGTTTAGTCAAATAGGTTGGATTTGATTTGCTATGCTTTTGAACCACTTTGACCTTGTATTAGTCGACCGAATTTGGGGTTAATGTGACCAAGATCCGTAAAAAATAAAAATACAACCAAACACACCCTAAAAAACCTATCCTAAAAAAATAGGCTTAAAAAAAAACATATTTAAGCTTTTCCAAATACTGATGCCATGGTTTCCTTCTCCTTGAACCCTCACGAAACCCTCACCCGCGCGCCTCTCCTTCCCGCAGCCTCCATTACCGGCGCATCCTGCGTCTCCGGCGCCATTGAAACCCTAATAATCTGCTAAAGCATCAAACTCAGTCGTCGTTGCTGTCGAACTCGAACCAGTGAGACTCGCACGAGCGAACACCAGGCAAGTCTTTTTGAATCTTCTTCGGAGAAATATACCAAAAGGAACAATTTTGAAATTTTTCTTTAAGAGTTACTCACTACTACCTATTCGTCAGAGAAACAAATTTTAGAATAATTAGTATTTTGATTTTGTTGAACCGAGTGGCAGTGCTTGCTTAGTTGGGTTGGGGGCTTGCATTGCTTGCTATCTATTCTGACCCTCCCTCCATGAACACATTTAAACATTGGGTTGGTTGTACCTGTGACATTTGTGGTAAGCATTTGTGTTCATCACTATTATGAGGGAGCTTTTACAAATTTTCTTTAGTGTGAGGATTTTAAATGTCGTGTTGCGGTTTCATTGCTGTTGTTGATATCGTGGACAAATGCGGCCGATAGGGTCCCCATTGCGGTTGTGGACAGTTATAAAACCCTGATATTGCGGCCCAAATCATGGTCGTGGACTGTTTTTAAAACCTTGAGTGTGGGAGAGGTTTTGTGCCAATGTGTCCTATGTCTGTGTATCATGGGTCCTGGGTTTGTGCTAATGTGACCCCATTTCACTGCTTTGTTTTGTTTCAGTGCTGCAAAGAAGTGAGAAGCAACACCCACTAGAGAAAAAAAGGAAAAACCCTAATTGTAAAATGGAGGCTGAGACAGAGACTATGGTGGAGAAGAGGGAGATAATCAACAATGTGATGTGCCTTTTGACAGACCCAGATGGAACTCCTTTTGGTGCTCCTATGTACCTACCTCAGAATGCTGGTCCTCAACACCTCAACCAGATTGTTAATAAGCTTCTAAACAATGTAACTAAACCCCCTTACTCCTATTCCCAAATTTTATTTTACATTTTTTTTGGTTATTATTATTATTATAACATTGAGTGATTATCTATGCTCTCATTTTAGGAGGAGAAATTGCCGTATGCTTTCTATATATCAAATGAGGAGCTCCTTGTGCCACTTGAAACATACTTGCAGAAAAACAAAGGCTAGTCATGTTTAGTTACAACAAACTAGTCTATTTTTCTTAATTCATTGAGCCGAAGAAAATATACACTTATATTGATGTTTTTCTTTTCCTTTGCAATGTTACTTTAACATTATTTCAGTCTCGGTGGAGAAGGCATTGCCTATAGTTTGTCAACCTCAAGCTATTTTCCGGATCCGTCCTGTGAATCGCTGTACGGCTACTATTTCTGGTAAGACATGATGAATTGTGTTTTTCCATTCATATAGTGGCACAATGGTGTATGTAGAATTTTTATCCCCAAAAAATATTATGCATGCTAAATCATGAAAAACAGTCATGTGGTTTGGCTGCTGAAGATTTAGCATGAATTTGTGTTATTGTCATATTCTCTGGAATTCATGTTGGGATTGCTTGTATTCTGTAGGTCATGCTGAAGCTGTACTAAGTGTTGCCTTCAGTCCTGATGGGCAACAACTGGCAAGTGGTTCTGGTGATACCACTGTTCGATTTTGGGACTTGACCACTCAGACACCATTGTACACTTGCACAGGTTTGACATTTAAAGATAATAAGTTACTCTGTTATCTGCTAATTAAATCAAGAAAAACTCAATTGATGTTTTGTTATCCTTCTCTTAGTATAAGAATAAAAATGATCAATTTAACTCATGCAAAACAAAGTCAGAATTGTTGGAAGTTGGTAATGCTCATGTTTGTGTTGCTAGAAAAAAAAATTCTCAAAGTTAGAATTGTTGGAAGTTGGTAATGCTCATGTTTGCGTTGCTAGAAAAAAAATAATTCTCGATAGTTTGTGTAATCTGTTAATACCCAGTACTATGCTACAAGGGAGGGGATGAGAATCAACATGTGGGTAAGGAGAAAAAATGGGAAATAAAGGGAATGTTCATGCTATTAAATCTTGGGCATAATCAAATGCTGAGATGGCAAGGAATAGTGGGAGGTGGGATAAGAGGGATATATAGGGAAGGTGAAGGCAGGAAATTATAGCATAAGAATTTTAGAGTCATATATAGCATTATAGCTGTTTACATTTTATGCAGGTCACAAGAACTGGGTCCTTTGTATTGCATGGTCACCAGATGGAAAGTATCTTGTAAGTGGGAGCAAGACTGGAGAACTTATTTGTTGGGACCCCCAAACTGGAAAGTCATTAGGCAATCCACTAATTGTAAGATCTTCAACCTTGAATACCAATTTCTATTAAAAAGCTTGTTTTGTTTTTTCCTCTTAATTTTACATATCATGCCAAACTTCCAAGTTCAAACATTCAAAGATTCGAACAAAGATTTATAGAAACTTGAAGCTCTGAACACTGAATAGTCAAATGTGGTTATGAAGATTGAAAGCAGTAGTGGGCACTGGGCAATGTAGCAGGGGCAGCACTTATTTAGATATAAGAATTACACGACTCTGCTTAATACTGATTGAACTTCTCTCCTCTTCCCTACTCCACTCCCAAAATAAATAAAGCACATCAAACTTTATTTTTGATATGTTTTAGAGGGCGAGCCCTGGTGCAGCGGTAAAGTTGTGCCTTGGTGACTTGTTGGTCATGGGTTCGAATCCGGAAACAGCCTTTTTGCATATGCAAGGGTAAGGCTGCGTACAACATCCCTCCCCCATACCTTCGCATAGCGAAGAGCCTCTGGGCAATGGGGTACGAAGTTATTTATTTATTTTTTGGGTACATAGTGGAACTATTATTTTGGTTTGTTGAGTATTTACTTTGACAACTGATGCTAATTGAAGAGTTTTGGGTCATTATAATGTTTCTTGGATAACAAAATTCAAAGTATACTAAATGCAGGGCCACAAGAAATGGATTACTGGTATCTCTTGGGAACCTGTCCACCTGAATGCTCCATGCCGTCGCTTTGTAAGTGCCAGCAAAGATGGGGATGCTCGTATATGGGATGTTTCTTTAAAGAAATGTGTTATGTGTCTCAGTGGCCACACACTTGCAATAACATGTGTAAAATGGGGTGGAGATGGCGTGATTTATACTGGGTATTCTCTCCCTCTGTCCTTCCAGTTTCTGTGAAGTTCAGCCTGAGTTTTTATTTGTAGTAATTCTTATTGTTATATTGCATATTCCTGCATATTCCTGCATACCCCTGTTGGAAATAGAAACTCATTTAGGTTAAATTCTCATTTTATGATTTTAACTCGTGTTTTTATCCAAGAGATCTTATTTTCAGTCCTTTAACTCAACTGATCCTAATGTTGATTGATGATATGAACAGGGGTTTTCCCCTCTTTTTAATTAAATTAGTGTCTTAATTATCACTCTGCAATTCTTTTTACTGCTTGGAGCTTAATTATGTTGTTTTATACAGCTCACAGGATTGTACAATCAAAGTCTGGGAAACCACACAAGGGAAGCTAATCCGAGAACTGAAGGTGAGCGTCATCCCTTTGCAGTTTAACTTCTTATCTGCATTTTTTTTAATCATGGTTTTTGTTATGCATAACTCCTGTTTCTCATCTGGTGTCAACTTTTTCTTCATTTGAGTTATTTGATAATATCTTTAGTGTCACTTTTATGCATACCAGATATAGCTACTAATTGGTATTTTACTATTTATGGTGAAGCAAGAATTTTTTGCTGTCACATTTGCTTCCTAGGAAAGTGAAAAATTGCTTTTGAAAGCGTGCAACAGGGTTCCTAACGGTTTTCTGAACATACATTTAGTGTTTTATTTTGATTCATTATTCATTGTTAGTGTAAAATTTTTATTCAATGTGTGGATACATCTTTTAAAAGTTTGATTCTCCAGGTATGGTGACCAAACTTCTGTTTATCCATTGTTAGAATGTTAGTGTAAAATTTTTATTCAATGTGTGGATACATCTTTTAAAAGTTTGATTCTCCAGGTATGGTGACCAAACTTCTGTTTATCCATGTTGCATGAGACTTTTTTCTTTTAATTTTATTTCAATTAATGTTTTTTTGTGGAATTCCTTCTTTTCTTTTCCTGAAATTTTAATAAGAAATTATGTTGGACTTGTTATGTGTGAATTTTTTTTTTATCCATGTATCCTCCATTCTCCTTGTAATATTTTCTGAGTCTACTCTACATGAATTTCTTTGTTTATGAAAAAAAGAAAGTCTATCATGAAATAACAAAATAACAATTCTGGTATAGATGGATATGACGATGAGTTTTTTGTTCTTATTTATGCATCAGATACATGCCTTGTATTTTCCATCTAAAACTCCTGATATTCAACTCCTATCTTGTTTTAGTGATGTCACTATACTGTCTTTACTTTCTAATAACTTTTTTTTTTTATTTTTTATTTTGGTGTTAATTCTAGGGACATGGGCATTGGGTTAACTCTTTAGCATTGAGCACCGAGTATGTTCTTCGCACTGGAGCTTTTGATCATACTGGAAAAAAGTATTCATCTCCAGAGGAAATGAAGAAGGTAAATGTTATTTTGTTTAATGGTATTGTTTTCCCTTTTAACAATAGTTATTAGTTACTAGACCTGGCTTGCCTTGGCTGGTCAGATCAGATTGATAAGCCCAATCTCAGACTTCGCAGGTCTGTTGAATTGGATTACAATTCATGCAACCATGTCAAACCCTGTGGTTTGGACTGGGAGGGTTGCATTAGTTCTACATGCAACTATTGTATTGAATCAATAAAATTAAGAATTTTAATAACTATTTTAATGCTATTTAAGTTTGTAATTTTGTATACTTTAAAGTTTGAACTCTTGTTCTGCTTTATACTTTCCATAAAGTGATTTGCATGGTTCTTAACTTAGAAGGACACATTTTGTTCTTTTATATTACATTTTTCTTATGTTAATTAATATTTTGGACCTTTGGGGTAAGCTGATTTATCTCTCGATTCATTTCTCCTTTTAGTTATGTAGTTTGCATTCATAATTATTATTAGAGTAGTTTCAATCCATTTTTTTTCAGGTTTTAACTTTTCCAAGTTCCTTCCTCTCGGAACTTCTTCCATCTCTGTTTTATTAATACCAGATTGTGCTGCTGATGAATGTAGGTTGCTCTTGAAAGGTATCAATTAATGAGAGGCAATGCCCCTGAAAGGCTGGTCTCTGGATCTGATGATTTCACTATGTTCCTTTGGGAACCTTTCATCAACAAGCACCCCAAAACTCGCATGACCGGCCATCAGCAGGTACAACTTTTTTCCCTTTATTTTTCTTCACATTTAAAGTAGTTAAATTGTTAATGAGAATAAGCCAAAATGATCTTGAAAGTGCAATGGAAGTTCTGTTTGTTTCAGTGTTATCGAGCACAGCTAAATAGGCTTAGAAAGATTATTCTCTGATATAGGACCATTTCTTGGTACTCAAAAAATGGGAAAAAAAATTCTAATAAATGTATCGATCCTGCTGCTTGCTCAATCCAAATTTTAATAAATATTTTTGCTGATGCCCATTTCTTAGTATTCATTGCTGGTTGAAATTTGTTTTATTGTTAGATCTTATCACAAAATTAAGTTATGACTTTTTTTGTATGCACATTCCATCTTTTAGGCTTAATGATTAAGTTAAACTTGGTTTGCTGACAGCTTGTGAACCATGTCTATTTTTCACCTGATGGGCAATGGGTGGCAAGTGCATCCTTTGATAAATCTGTGAAGTTATGGAATGGCACCACAGGGAAATTTGTTGCTGCCTTCCGTGGTCATGTTGGGCCTGTTTACCAGATCAGGTACCACATAAGTGATTCTATCTTAATTAAAACTTGAAGCTAAAGATATTTCATTTATAACTGTAATCAAATGTGTATTGGGATTTACTGTACAGCTGGTCTGCAGACAGTAGACTTCTTTTAAGTGGCAGCAAAGATTCAACACTTAAGGTAAGCATAATTTTCCTTTTCTCTCAAGAAGGGATATGTATCGAAAACATTTTTAGTTTGGTTTATACACCTGAATACATCAATTTTCATTTGCTAAACTTGAACTGAGCTTTCATTATGTTTGGTTTTCAAGGTTTGGGATATTCGGACTCGTAAGTTGAAGCAAGATCTTCCAGGCCATTCTGATGAAGTATGCCTATTCACATGACAACTTGAGTGTTTTTTTTTTTCCTTTCAAATATTCTTCCGTTCTAGTCCCTGACCTAAGTCTATTTTCTTGCTGTAAAGGTTTTTTCGGTCGATTGGAGTCCAGATGGAGAGAAGGTAGCCTCTGGTGGTAAGGATAAAGTGTTGAAGTTGTGGATGGGCTAGGCTAATTTTTGGATGAATATTGGGAATCCAACGAAGTACAATCTCAATGGAGTTTTGCGGATGCATGGATTTCATGGAAATCAATGGTTGGTATTATGTGGATGCAAGGTCTTTAAATTATATAGACAGCATAGAAGATATGTTTATGACTTATCAGAAATATTACTCTCATAGCAATTGAGAATATAGGCACTGGAAGAAGTTGCTCAAAGCGAGTCTCAGAACAGTGGTTGAAATGTTTGGAGGCCTATCACATGCTTGCAAGATGTTTTCTTGTCTGCTTTGAAGTCTTTCTTGGTCTTCTCTTCCATTAATAGTTGTAGGTGGTATTGTTTTTCGGTGACAACAATGACTATAATGGGTTGAACTGTCATAGGGTTCATTGGTATGAACTCAGAAATTTTTGGGCAGTTTGACACACGATGATTTTTTGTTGGCCTTGCCACTTTAGTAGTAGTGTTTGAATGGAGTATTTTAATTTGAGATGTAAGAAAATTAAGCTGTGTCCTTTTCATTTTATAAAATTGTGTTTGGATTGTTGAAAACTTAAAAAATAAGTGTGAAAAAGCTTGGAAATCAAGATCTCAAGTAATGATCACCTCGAAGTGAGCAAGGGCTATGGACGTTCCTCATGGAGCCAAGGCACACCTGTTCTTTCACCAAATCGTAGATGAATGGTCAGTGGAGCATCTTCATAGATTCAAACTCGCCAAAGTTGAGACTACACTAGATGAAAGAGAGTAAACACTTGCTTTTTTTTTTTGAAAATAGAAAATAGATAATTAAAACAAACAAATTTTCTAAATCTTTGAAAATTTGAAAAAAGAAAATAGGAAACAAAAACAGGAAATGTTTCCTTTCCTTTAAAACCCCACTTTCAAAAATTGTATATTAAAATAGGAGGAAATAAGTAGAAAATTTACTAGATTCTCAAGTTGGTTGGATGGACAGAAAAAGATTGTGACAAATATTTATTTATTTTGTTGTTGAAACTTGAGAGTAATGTATGTGTGAATATTTAAAAAGAATTACAACTTTCAAGAAATCTCTCTTCATTTTGTAAAAAAATAAATAGAAATCTTTCTTTATTGGTTTCACTTTTCTGTCAAACTATAATAGCATAAGTGAACTAACTGCTATCTGGACCAATTTCTAACTTCGTAATCAATTTCCACTATCTGAAATACAACTACTGCTACAAGTAAATCCTCAATCTCATCTCCTAAACTCTAACCCCACTCTATAAACATGTATTTCATATTATTGTTGGTGCACACATTTAGTATTTGCGTGCCGTTGAGTTTGGGAAATCTATATGTCACGGAACATCTCAGTGGGTTGCTTGATCACACTATCACTTCCATATTCTAACTATTTCGGGTCTTCTGCACAGGTTTTTGCTCGCTTGCAATTTAGACAATGTCCTTTGCAAGTTCTAAAGCTGGCAGCACAAAATGACTAACTATTTGTATCTTATGTTATTAATTTGCTAAATACATTCAGTGATTATTAATTAAATTGGCGAATAAAGTGAATAAACGATACAAACTTGAAGAATGACCAATCAAAACGTTCCAAAAAGATATATAAGGCACACATCCAATATATATTTCATTAAATAACAACATGAAATTCACACTCAAGTCATAGTTTCTCATCGTTTCAGGTTTTTTTTTTTTCCCTCACTTTCCGGGGACAAAGTTTGTGGCATAGGCCCAAGCATTGTTGTTCACTGGGTCAGCAAGGTGATCAGCAAGGTTTTCTAAGGGTCCCTTTCCTGTCACAATTGCCTGAACAAAGAATCCAAACATGGAGAACATGGCCAACCTACCATTCTTGAGCTCCTTCACCTTCAGCTCAGCAAAAGCCTCTGGGTCATCAGCAAGACCCAATGGGTCAAAGCTGCCACCTGGATAGATTGGATCAGTCACCTCACCAAGAGGCCCACCAGCAATACGGTAACCCTCAACTGCACCCATCAAGATAACTTGGGTGGCCCAGATGGCAAGAATGCTTTGTGCATGGATCAGGCTTGGGTTGCCCAAGTAGTCAAGCCCGCCCTCACTGAATATCTGAGACCCGGCCTTGAACCACACGGCCTCACCAAACTTGACTCCGTTGCGGGACAAGAGTTCAGGGAAAACACAGCCCAAGGCTCCCAACATGGCCCATCTGGAGTGGATGACTTCCAGTTCACGGTTTTTGGCAAAGGTCTCTGGGTCAGCAGAAAGCCCAGCAGTGTCCCAACCATAGTCACCTGGGAATTCACCAGTGAGGTAGGATGGGGGCTCACCAGAGAATGGGCCCAAGTACTTGACACGATCTGGGCCGTACCATGGGCTTCCTGAGGTAACAGTCTTGGAGGCTGTTTTTCTCATGCTAACCCTTCCAACACCAAGCTGAGGGGTGGAGGGGGCAAGCTTGATAGCTTGGCCAGCCAATGATGATGAAGAGAGAGCCATTGTTGAAGCAGCCATTGTAGTGTTGTATATTGTAAAACAATGAAATGCTTTGTAACTGAAAAGTGCAGAGAATGGTTAGCAATGTTGCTTGTAGTTGGGGTAATAGACGAGCACTATATATAGCTTTCAAATAGAAAATGGGTTCTTATCTTAATATCTTATGAGATCTATATTTTTATTCCTATTGGTTTGGATTTAGAGCATTGTTTATGTCCACATGCTTCTTAGTACTTTTCGATATCTTTTGGATTGGTTGTTTTGCTTCTCTTACCAGCATGGATCAGATATCTACAAACATATCATTAAATGCCTCTTAGACAATGCCATGTAGGATTTCTGGATATGTTGTATGAAATAAATTAATAGATGTATAAAGTGGGGGACACCTTGGGAAAATTGAGTTTTACCGAAGAGGGACCATAGTACATTACTGCATTGGTCCTATTGGTAGTTGACATAAATTGGTAAGCATCTCAAATGACAGTTTCATATCCACATTTTTTAGGCCTTTCTATATAAACTAAAAGAAAACAAAAGAAAATTGTTTTAATTAAGAGTTCTATTGATGGTTTAATACATGCGCAATCTATAGCCTTAATTCATGGCCTGTTTGAAATTCCAGAGGAGGTGATGTTGTTGTTATTAATAATTTCTGTCTATGTGTTTTAGATTTACTTTTTAGAAGCATAAGAAATGGGAATATAATATCTCTGTCGCATGTAGTGAATAAAAATATCTGTAGTCTATGGTATCTTAAAATCAATGGTACCTTGATAACAATGCAAAGTAGACACACACTTACAGTATCGGCATTCATTCAATTTCTGTATCTAAATGATTTTTTTTTTACTATTTACATACACTTTCAAAAATTGCTCTATGTACCCTTTAAAAATACAGAAAGTAGAAACCTTTTGTTTGTACCGTGTCTGTATCTAAATGAAAGCAGAAACATTGCTCTGTTTACACTTTCAAACAATATTTTTGGACGGCCAAAATATTATTTAATATCTAGTGAGAGAGATAAAAGAAAAAAAAATATATGTATAATAAGTGATATGATGTAATAGAAAAAAAATAAAAGATAAAGAAATAAAAAGATGTTGAATAGGTATTTGAAAGATTGGAGTATTCAAGAAACCACTACTCTTAGACTTTTTATTGTTTGTGAAAACTGAAAAGCACTTGCTATAAGTACTTATCACGTGATTTGCGGAGCATGGACTCCATAGGCAACCATAATTTTAAAACCTTACTTATCATTAAAGCATATACTTGTTGGATACATATTCAAGTTTCTATACCTATATTTAAGTAAATACTAAAAGTGCTGCATTTTGGTCAATCAGCCAAAGAAATGCCTTGGAAGGTTTTTTCATTGGTGAAATAAAGGGACAAAACACTCCAAGGAAGCACTAAAATTTGTTAATACTGCAATGTAAAGCATCTAAGACACCCAAATGCCAAATGGAACAAAGCTGAAGATGATGAAATGAAAGCTTTAACACGAAACTCCACAATTGTGATGGCTTGTGACTTTTGAGTGGAGCATTCGTCTTGTGGATATCCTTTGCAGTTTGAATAGTCTCACGAAGAGTAAATTGAAAAGAAAAACATAAACGTCATTTTGGTGAAAAAAAAGAGAAAAATATAAATATAGAAGTGATGTTTATTTTTTTTAAAGCCAAATAAAATTTTATTGCATTATAAAAACAAAAGGTGTGTGAAGCAGGATAAAACCGAAAGGTTTACAAACTTCTATGCTGCAGGATATTAATTACCTGCACCTGTGTTAACAAAATAAATAGCCCTCCACCCTACTACTACTATATGTCATTTGACCACACAAAACTATTTACATCCCACACAATACACACTGTCAATTATCATGAAACCAACCAGCAAAAAACTAAAGAGCTAGACTTGCGTGCCTATCCTTGCTTAACCCAATTCACCATTTTAAAAATACACCAGCACGCCTATTGTGTGACAAAGTTGGTTATTTCCTGTAGTACTGTGGTACAGCACAGAAATTCTGCTACAGACACAAAAATTCTACTTGTTGGTTATTTCTCATTCAACACAACAATGTCATTCTCATTCTCAAGAAGGTTAAGCTCTTCTCTCTCTTTTCATTCCCAACTTTCCTCCTTTTCTTCCAAACCCCACTTTCCCTCTTTGCTTTCACTCTCAGCCTCCATCCATGGATAATGTTGTTGATGATGCTGTTTCCAGTTCAATGACATGCTCCTTGTGCGTCATACCCTGCCCATCTTCCAATTTAACAAGATTTTAGGACCCCTTGTGAAGATGAAGCCCATTTCCCTTTCTAAACAAATGGAAGTCAAAGGAATTGAGCCAGATCTTGTTACTTTAAACATCCTCCTCAATTGTTTCTCCCACTTGGAACAAATGGCCTTTTCTTTTTCTGTATTGGACAAAATTCTAAAATTAAGTGATCAACCGATACCATAACCTTGAATACACTCATGAAAGGTCTGTGTCTCAAGGGTGAGGTCAAGAAATAACTGAACTTTTTATGACTACCTCAGCTGCTTGACCTCTCGGGTGCATCTCCTTCTCCATAAGATCTAAAGCATAAGTAAGTCTCCCTGATTTACACAAATCATCAATAAGAGAATTATACGTCACTGCATTAGGAACCATATTTTTATGCAGCATTTCTCTTAGGAGATTCATGGCCTCATCCACCCTTTTACTCTTAAATAATCCATGAATCATTATACTGTAGCTGTAAACATCAGGATTTACTCCTGTTTAGACCATAGCGTTGAATATCTGTTTTGCATTCTGCACTTCACCAACTAAACAATACCACTCCATTAAATCAAGATAGTATAGGTATAAACATTCGGGTTGATGTTCTTAAATATCATTTCATTTAATAAACCAAACTTCCATTAACTGACCCGCAAGACAAAAGTCACACTTTAGAGTATTGTAAGTGATAAAATTATTGATATTTTATTCAAAATAATCTTACGATAATAAATAATTAAAATTATAAAAATTTTGTATCTCATTATCATAATCTTTATCTGTATAATGATAACAAATTGTTAATTTAAAAATTAAGAAATTTACCTAATTAATAATTTCATAAAATGATGAATATAATAATAAAAACAACAATATTTTATTAAAATTAAAATTGACCGCATATAATAGACGGAATCTTGCACTGATACATTTATTTGTAACTAGTGATACACCTTTATTCAAATTGCGTTGATTAAACTTGGACATTAATTTTAAAATATTTGAAAATTAATTAAATATTAATTTTCTTTTCATTTAATAGTAACAACAACAAACATATATATCTAGGGTCATATTTAACATGACAACTATTTTTTTCTCAATGTAGGCCATCAAACTTTATTTAATAAGCATTTGAATGGCATGGATTCTTCGAATCTATCTAAAATGTTCCCAACGCATCAGTAGATATTTTGATAATCTGACTCTGATTGTGAACTTTATTTAGGTTTCAATATGCAAACTCCTCACCATTAAATGGAAGCTGGGTTGGATTCCCATTCCTTTGCAACAAGACTTCTGAGCTTATTTGTTAGTATCTCAAAATCATCTTTGCTCTTAATAATACTGAGACGCACGTAACGTTCATCTGCACTAAAGATACTTCCTTCACGGCCAATCGTGCGAGCAGCTTTTAGGGTTTCATAGCAATTCATGTCTTGTTGTCTCTCACACTTTAACCTAGCGTAAGCTGTGAAACCAAATTGTTATGTAAACAAGGAGAAAACTTCATATATTTACTCAACTTTTTATTGGGCTGGTGAAGTTAGACAGCAATTAATTAATTCTTCATAAAATTGATGAAATAAATGGCGTAAGACACAATCAAAATTAAAATGGTTAAGAACAAATGTAGTATTTATAAACATAATTAAAAAATGATAAAACCTAAAAATGTGATCAGAAATTGACATTTACCTGGTGAAGGATCTCTGACGCTCTTGAAAAAGGTACAGTACTGGGGAGACAATTTCTGTAGAGAAAACCGTTTCGATTTATATATGATTTGTTTCAACCTTATCCAATGATCATTCATTGTTGAATATGTAAATTGGAATATTTCTTTTCCATCTCCTTCAGTAGCCATGTCCAAAAGCTTTAAAACTCTCAGCTGAACGTCACGGGAAACTCCAATGGTGCTCAATCTCAAATATATCATCATCTTTTGATATACTGCCTCATCCTTTATTATTGCCAATCTGTTAGAAAATCACAATATATAACACTTATGTGTTACTTATCCGTTGATAAAAATAGAGTTTAATTTTCATCTGAAAGTGTTACACTCACTTCATATTATTAACAATATTTATCTGAAAGAAAATTAATTCATGATTCTAAGTAAATGTTGACTTTAATTTTGATCTGAAAGTTTTACACTGTGGCCGAATTCAAATTAAATGCAGAACATTTTTTATCCTTAAATTTCATATATTTATGAAGATAAGATCGATCTAAAGCCAACAAATTCTTGACCATACAGAGGGAACCTCAGCTCCAATATAAGTGATTCAGGCTCTCTAACAACTTGTAAAAGTTCTCAAATTCTCAGGTAATCTTTAAAGTTATAACTGTAATTTTATGCCAATCTATATATTCCATAATGAATAATCATAAAAAATATCAAACTTTATATTAACAGGCAAAATAAAAGTCTTCAACGGAGTTATAATTTATTAATCTTAATCACATTAAATTAATTATGTAAATTAGCACGATGAAAGTTTCATAGTGATATATCTCACCCAAATCTACTCCCAGCATGGCCTGTGAGCTTAGAAATTGTAAACACCATAAGATCATCATCAGCTGGTGAAGGAATAGCAGTGAAATGTGGCCAATAATAGGCTCGATCATAAATGGTTTTCACATCAGAGCCTTTGAGAACTTCCTTGTTCAAGTTTCCATCTGGATTGTTTGGTGAAGTCACAAACTCAATAAATCTGAAGCTGCTATTTGTGTTGTTTTTCCACAAGGATGTGTCTCCTTCATAACTAAAATCCCTAGAATTAAACAATTGCTTTTGGCCTCTATAGAGCTGTTTCAAAAAGTTTAACATAATTTATGTCATCTATCTAGCTATCTAATTTCATAAGCATATAAATAAATGTATACACAACCAAAAGTATTAGAAAAAACTAGTTATAGTTTCTTAGGTGTTGCTATTATGTGATTTATAAGGTAAATGCTTGTATTAAGAGGTTAACATAAATGATCGAGATAAACAAAACTATAATTTTACTTTTAAAACAACACCAAAACTGCACTTAAAGAATTGCATCTAAGTTTTGTTTAAAGAAGTATTTTATTGAAGCTTACCTAGGTGACTCTTGGCGAAGAGAGAAAGAAGGAAAAAGAGATAATAGTTAACAAAAATTAATAAACTAACAAGTAATATTAGTTTATTAAAAAAAATTAAAGCTCACCGAGTAATATGGTGCTGTGGCTACCACTTTTGCTGGGGACATTGAAGAGTTGAGAGACAAGGCATAAACAGCAGCATTGAGAAGTTGAGTTGAGCCACTTCCAAATACGATGTACTTTCCTTCGGTGATTAATTGCATTCCCAACGATGGCATGAAGTTTTTTTATGTACTCAACCAATAGTTGTGAGATGTATGATTTATCACTATAAGAATAACCCATTCTATGCCATCCTGACACTAAAATGGCACTACTTGCTGCATGTCGCATCCAAAATGGCTCCATAAAATATGGATCCCATTGCAATTAATTAATAAACATATTCAATAAATTTTATCAGTAAAAAAAACGATACATATATATATATATATATATATATATATATATATATATATATATATATATATATTTGTACCTATATCTATCTCAAGTGAGAACTAAAAACTATCCTCTCTAGATACCTAGATTCCTTTAGGACATTAACTTCTCTTAACATATATATTTTTACATATATACATATGAATTAAATTTTTGATCACTTACTTAAAAGATAAGATTATTTAATATTGGTGACCAAAAATAATATTAAATCGAGGTGATCTAAATGATTTGTTGATAAAGACTATATTTTGTTGATTCTTTTTTTTTTATGTAATTTAAAATTTTGCCGAATAAGTTTATACACTACATTTTAATATTTAATTTTATTTAACTAATTTAAGTAGTACGGGATAGGTAGCATTAATATTATGTTAATTAATTAATAATCTCTAATGTTAAACGTTTAATGTATAAAATAGATGCGGGTCATTTATCATCCAATGATACTCAAAATATTAAGCTCTTTTAAGATCTTTGACTTTCTAATGATGTAAGACATTTACTTAATTCCTGTAATATTATATCAACTTCACTAGAAGGTAAAAAAATAAATAAATCAACATGATGTAAGACATTTACTTAATTCCTGTCACTTCCATTAAACAATATTATATCAACTTCACTAGAAGGTAAAAATATAAATAAATCAACATGATGTAAGACATTTACTTAATTCCTGTCACTTCCATTAAACAATATTATATCAACTTCACTAGAAGGTAAAAATATAAATAAATCAACATGTCCAAAACTATTGCAATGACCGTGGTTGAATTAGCAGTTAATAGATTATTGAATTTATGAGAAAGCTAGGGTTACCCATCAGCGTTGGCAGGACAATCAGATAAAAACTGGGAGCAGTCAGATCCAGCATGAATTGCATTCACAAAGAGACTCATTCATATCTTTAAGAATAAGACCATCTAAGTAGGCTCTTCCATGTCCTCAACATGGTATTGCTGCCACAGCCTCAGTTTCTTCTGCAGCTCTTGTGCTCCAAGTTGGCTCCCATTCTCCCATACATACAAACGTGGTCATTGAGGCGCGCACACAATACAATAATGAATTTAAAATTCATAGGACTTTGGATTTGTTCTTTTGGCGATTCTAGTCTTCGTTTCTTTGTGAAATCTTAAAGCAATTTCTTGGTTTGCACTTTGAGATTTCTGAAATGAAGTAGATCTTGTTCATGCATTTTAGATAGAGGTAAAAATTTCAGCGTAATAAGTTTTCAAAAGTAAGGACAAATTAAGACCGAATATAATGAACTTTAGGAGAAAATTGTATTCACATTAATATTCGAAAATTCTTTGTTAGGAAGAAGATGCTCTCATGGAAACCTATTATAGTGATAGTTATCATTCTAGAAACTGTGGTGGTTATTGTTAGTGAGAATAAGGTTATTATAATGGGATTACAATTATTGTTATTGTAGATATTTGATAGGCTTTTAAACATTAAGAAGTACTAAATAAAATATAAAAAATTTAGTCTTTAAGTTTGTTATTTCCCCTCTTTCTCCTAAGACTGCCTTAGTCTTGAACTTAAAGAATCATCACTAATATTTTTTCCCATTCTGCCTCATTAATATATAGAGGGATTAAATATGTTTTTTTTATTCTAAAAATACACCAGATTTACATGTAGTCCTTTGAATTTTTTCTTTGTATTTAATTTCTAAAATTTTAGAAATATCAGATTTTAGTTCTTTTCCTAACTCAATTTCATTATGCAGTAAAATGTGACTATGTGATCGATCATCTCAGTCAGCAATTTTGAAGTTATTTGATATGCCATGTAATTAATTAAAAATAATGAAAAACAAAACAAAATTAACTAATTAAATAATTTAAAAAAAAGAATTAGAAAAAAAAGTAAAAAAGTAATAAAGATAGAAGGTTAGAGAAGATATTTTTAAGAGTAGATAGTACACCAATGAATAGTGATGAACAATTACATAAGAAAACTTATATCATATTTTAATATAAAATCTTACAACTTAATTTTATAGGTTTTCTTTATTTATATGATATTTAAATTTTTTTATTTTTATTTTATGTGAGACTTTATCTATCTTCTAAGACTGATTAGATGGTTAGAGTAAGTGTTTGTTTCATTTTCTACAAAATTAAAAAAAGTTTGGATATTAAGTTTAATTAACAATCATATATTCTACACGATTATTAAAAAAAAAATCATGTGATTTAATGGTCATATTTCACAAAAAATTTGTAATTGATTTTTATATAAGATACTATTTTTTAAGTCTGATTGTGTTATAACTCACTAAAAAAACAAATAATATTCAAAGTGATTAATTGAAAAGCTTTAAGCTGAGGAGATAGATACCTCTGCTGTGTGCTTTCTTCTGAACTCAAAACTGAAACAGTTAAAATAGTGTTCGAACTAAGCATGAGTTAATAATCTCTGTCATCACCTTCACCGCAAGAGATGAGTCCGTGGCTACAACCGAAGCTGAATAAACAGTCAGAACAACGTGCAACGTAATTAACAACATTCGTTAGGAACTAATTGGCTTACAGAAAACAGTGGTGTGGTCTGATATCGAGAAATGTGCCCTGCACAGTCGAAGGAGGTTTATTTGGTTTTGGGAAGGAAGAAATTACTAGTACTTCTTAATTTGTAGAGCTTCTAAAAAAGAGTTTTCAAATTCAAGAAACTGAAAGTTTTGTAGTCGCTTTTTTCCTACGGATAGTCTAATCAATTAGCTGGTAGCTGGTTTCATTGGACAATATGGTGGCAGATTCAATTAGATCGATATTGAAAAGAAAAATTATTTCATCCATTTATTTTTTATTTTTTAAATTAATCATTCAATTGATTTTGTTTATAATTTTAATCTAATACGATCCAATTTGATGTTGGATTGATTTTCTAATTTAATTGTATTTTTATTTTTTGATAAAATATTAAATAAATGATAATATATATAATAGATATAATAAAAATTAATTTAAAATATCAAATATTTTATTTACATCCTATTGTATAATTATAGACTTAAATATATTTTTTATCTCTCTATTTTACTTAATTTATAATATTGGTCTAATTGAGACAATTCATCCTCTTATTTAAAAAAATATCTACAATTATAATTCTTTATTTTAAAATATAAATATTTAATTCTCATATTTTAAAAAATTTGTAGTTTTCTTCTCCTAATTAAAAAAATCTATTGGTTTAATATTTAATTTTTGCTATGCCTTATATCAGCCTCAAATCGAAGCAAACTAAGCTTTGATCTCTCTCGCTTAAAACCGATTCAACCCAACAATGTCATTCTCATTGTCAAGAAGGTTCAGCTCTTTTCTTCCAAACCCCACTTTCCCTCTTTACTTTCACTCTCAGCCTCCATCCATTGACAATGTTGTTGATGATGCTATTTCCCAGTTCAATGGCATGCTCCTTATGCATCATACCCCGCCCATAGTCGAATTTGGCGAGATTTTAGGATATCTTGCAAAGATGAAGCATTATTCCACTGCCATTTCCCTTTCTAAACAAATGGAAGTCAAAGGAATTGAGCCAAATCTTGTTACTTTGAACATCCTTATCAATTGTTTCTGCCACTTGGGCCAAATGTCCTTTTCTTTTTCTGTATTGGGCAAAATTCTAAAATTAGGTTATCAGCCGAATACCATAACCTTGACTACACTCATGAAAGGTCTGTGTCTCAAGGGTGAGGTCCAGAAATCAGTGCACTTTCATGACAAGGTCGTAGCACAAGGATTTCAGATGAACCAGGTTAGTTATGGGACCCTGCTCAATGGACTATGTAAGATAGGAGAAACGAGATGCGCCATCAAGTTTCTGCGAATGATTGAAGACAGTTCAACTGGGCTTAATGTGGTAATGTACAACACCATCATTGATGGTTTATGCAAAGATAAACTTGTAAATGAGGCTTATGATTTTTATTCTGAAATGAATGCTAGAGGAATTTTTCCTAATGTTATCACTTACACTACTCTAATAGGTGGTTTTTGCCTTGCGGGTCAGTTAACGGGAGCATTCAGTTTATTAAATGAAATGATATTGAAGAACATCAACCCGAATGTTTATACCTATGCTATATTGATTGATGCATTATGTAAAGAAGGAAAGGTGAAAGAAGCCAAAAATTTATTAGCTGTGATGACGAAAGAAGGAGTAAAACCTAATGTTGTTGCTTATAACACTTTAATGAATGGGTATTGTTTAGCTGGTGAAGTGCAGGGAGCAAAACAGATGTTCCACGCTGTGCTCCAAATGGGAGTAAATCCTAATGTTTGCAGTTACAGTATAATAATTAATGGATTATGTAAGAGTGAAAGGGTGGATGAAGCCATGAATCTCCTAAGAGAAATGTTACATAAATATATGGTTCCTGATGCAGCGACATATAGTTCTCTTATTGATGGTTTGTGTAAATCAGGGAGAATTACTACTGCCTTGAGTCTTATGAAGGAGATGCACTACAGAGGTCAACCAGCTGATGTAGTCACCTACACTTCCTTATTAGATGGTTTCTGCAAAAATCAAAACCTTGACAAGGCAACTGCACTATTCATGAAAATGAAGGAATGGGGAATTCAGCCAAACAAGTACACATACACGGCACTTATTGATGGATTATGTAAAGGTGGAAGACTTAAGGATGCACAAAAGCTTTTTCAAGATCTCTTGGTTAAAGGCTGTTGTATAGATGTCTGCACATATAACGTCATGATCGGTGGGCTTTGTAAAGAGGGCATGCTTGATGAAGCATTGGCCATTAAGTCAAAAATGGAAGACAATGGTTGCATCCCTAATGTTGTAACTTTTGAAATCATTATTCGTTCTCTTTTCAAGAAGGATGAGAATGACAAGGCCGAGAAACTTCTCCATGAAATGATTGCTAAAGGCCTATTACGTTTTAGGAATTTTCATGGTGAGCGATCTCTAGATACAAATTAAGTTATTGTGAATTTTCATGGTGAGCGACCAATGTTTATTGCATTTGATTGTTTCATAGACTATGCTATGGACATTTCATTTGATTAAAAATCATATGCTGGTTAATTTATTTTGGTATTGTAACAATAACTTTCACTGATTTTTTTATTTATTATTTGTTTTAGTGTTGTCATAACTCATACCTACATTTTTTCTTCCCCGTGTACTTTCTACCTGTCTCAGTCTACTTTTAAGGTTTTGTTCAGTCACTGTTAATTCTTAGTGTTTCAGATAACAAACCAAGCTGAAACAGACATGTTATTTGAAATGCCTTAACTTTTATAGTTGACTCCATTTACTCCTGATTATAGAAAGTATAACTGAATTCTGTTTTTATCTGTTATTTTCCTGGTTTTTTTTGTAGAAATAGAAGATTTAAAACCGACAGCATATTTGTTTGCATCATCTGAGTAGTCTTAGATTTTAAAGTTGCTGATGTTTTCCTCCAGGTCATTGCTTATAAATTAATGGGAGCTTCTTGAAAGGACAGAACTTATTTTTTGGTGTACTCATTCCGGATTGTGCGTTCCGGTGAGTAATTTGTTGCTGCTGATTTCCTGTACCTTTTATGTTCTTACAAGGCCTTGCTGCTTCAATGTTGTGAGTGACAATTTTGCCGTGTGTCACCCATTCCAACTGTCCTTTACTTGAGAATATAATTGAAATGTATGATTTTGAATTGATCCACCCAATTAACTGAAATCTAATATAACTTCGTTGTGCTTTGACTTCTATTTGCACTTGACTGCAGTTGAACAAATCTATACTCACTCGCATCCCAGGTGACTAGCATATTTAATTTGATTTTGAAACGTGATTTCTTTTGATCATTTTACTATGGACCGTCGATGAAATGTTTGGGGAATTGGAATTTGAAACTTGAAAGTTGGTGTTGACATCCAATGCTTATATATCCCCATAGTTCCAAGTGGAATTTTAGTTTAAGTCACAGCTTAGTATTGTTCACTTTGAAACATTTGATACAGAGCTTGTTGCTATGCATTAAGTTAGAAGAGCATAATTTGACAATTATATATTACATATAATTATTATTTCTTTCTTTATATTTTTATCATTTTGTTCTAAACACATTTTTAAAATTACATTCCAAAATCTAAGAAAATAGCTTTTTGCTGTCTGATATTTTGTTCACAAAACATTATCCTTATGTTATGTTGTGCTCTAAAATGTACCCTACATAAGCTGAAAAAAAAATACTGAATTAAGAGTACCTGCTAAATTTTAAACATTTCAGATTGTTATTTACCCATTACTTTCTCATTTCTATGGAGTACGATATGATAAAGTTTTGACTTTTAGGTTTATTATAGTAGCAGAACTACCTCAGGCACTGGAGGAGTGATTGCACTAGTAGAAATATGAAGTACAATACTGCCAAGTTTGAGCATAACAAATGAACCGCCAAGATATGATCACATTGGGACAATGTCTTCTATTTGGTGTTATATCCTCTTAGGAATGTCACATGCACCTTGGTTAGTGTTATAAATTAATTCTGGAAAAAAGTGTCTTTAAAACAAAGAAATGGAGCAAAATCAGTTACGATTATGCAGAGAGAAACAAGATAGCCTACACTAAATTAGAAAGTATTGCAATAATGTAAGAGCAGTGCTTGCTCAAGCCAAGGATTATTCCTATGGCCCCAGATATAGCTTCCTTGGAGACTTAAAAGTTACAATTGCTCTCGTTATTAATTTCTTGAAAAGAAAATCTGACATGAAAGCGAGCATCAACAGGAAGAGGATCCAAGTTGGAACAGGAGAGTGACTATGGCTGCGAACATGCAGAATGTCGATTTCGTTCATGGGAGAGAAATAGCACAACAAAAAGAGTTGCAGAATCGGTCACATGTGAATCTTTAGTTGTTTAATACGACCCATTAGTTTAAAATTTAAGAAGTTACTTTTAATCTACATCCTTTGTTTTATCTCAAATGAATGACTCATTAGAAACCAAAAGATCCACATGTGATGTCTTTGTGTATATCTGTTTTAATTAATCATGATCCCATTTTTTCTTACCCCGTGTAAGAATTCCAAATTTCCAACCAATAATAACTTAAATAACTTTGATATAAAAAAGTCTCCCGAAATACATAATTTCTTCCAAGGCCTAGTAGCGAGTGCAATTGTAAGTCACCAAGAAACAGATTGCAAGAACAGAGGTTTTTCTAAAAATATATAATTTGATAAGGGTCCGAAGCAGTTCAGATCCGAAGAGAATCCTAAAACAGAGGTTTCCCCAACTTTGAATTAGTTCACTTTAAGATGCATGATAAAAAAACCTAGCTTTGAATAATTAACCTAATGTTTGGATCTGAATTTCTTGTGTTCTTTCAGTAACGTGTAATTCATTTGAAACACATTCATAGGCATTTTTTCAAACAACATATTGAATTTCAGGCGTTAGCAGCACAATCAGATAATAACTTGGAACAATCAGATTAACCAAAGTTTCATCGAAGTACATGTTTGGGACAGTTGAAATCAGTAATTGAACTAAACTGACATCGAATTGAATTGGTAAAAAATAACTAAATTTTTTTCAATAATAAGTTTTGGGTTTTCTTGGGTTGCAATTAGCACAATCAGTAATGTTGACCTTATTACTATCATCACACTAGTGTACAGAATGTGGTCAAGTATGTTACAAGCCATATTGATCCTCACAATGTTAATCCAATTAACGCGTATAATTAATAATATAATGCGCTCTTGTTGGTATTGCAGCTCTACCTCATCTAGCGAAATATATAAAGTGCATCAACACTACAAAACTAAATAAAGATCTCAATGCACAATAAGATATATAATTCATATTCTTCTTAAAAGAAAACATTCAATATGTATTTCTCCAAATAACAATGAAACTCTCACTCTAATTTTCAAGTCACTGTGTTTCTCTTTGTTTCACTATTGCTATGCTCACTTTCCGGGGACAAAGTTTGTAGCATAGGCCCAGGCATTATTGTTTACTGGGTCAGCTAGGTGGTCAGCAAGATTTTCCAAAGGTCCCTTTCCTGTCACAATTGCCTGAACAAAGAAACCAAACATGGAGAACATGGCCAACCTACCATTCTTGAGCTCTTTCACCTTCAACTCAGCAAAAGCCTCTGGGTCATCAGCAAGGCCCAATGGGTCAAAGCTGCCACCTGGATAGATTGGGTCAGTCACCTCACCAAGAGGCCCACCAGCAATACGGTAACCCTCAACGGCACCCATCAAGATAACTTGGGTGGCCCAGATGGCAAGAATGCTTTGTGCATGGATCAGGCTTGGGTTGCCCAAGTAGTCAAGCCCACCCTCACTGAATATCTGAGACCCGGCCTTGAACCACACGGCTTCACCGAACTTGACACCGTTGCGGGCCAAGAGTTCGGGGAAAACACAGCCCAGGGCTCCCAACATGGCCCATCTGGAGTGGATGACTTCAAGTTCACGGTTCTTGGCAAAGGTCTCTGGGTCAGCAGAAAGCCCAGCAGTGTCCCAACCATAGTCACCTGGGAATTCACCAGTGAGGTAGGATGGGGGCTCACCAGAGAATGGGCCCAAGTACTTGACACGGTCTGGGCCGTACCATGGGCTTCCAGAAGAAACAGTCTTGGAGGCTGTTTTCCTCATGCTAACCCTTCCAACACCAAGCTGAGGGGTGGAGGGGGCAAGCTTGATAGCTTGGCCAGCCAATGATGATGAAGAGAGAGCCATTGTTGAAGCAGCCATTGTAGATTAAATGAAACAATGAAAAACTATTTAACTTAAAAGTGAAGAGAATGGTAATTGTTGATTCATACATTTGTTGAGCACTATATATAGCTTAAAAAAGAAAAGGGCACTTATCTTTATGTGATCTATATCTGAATTCTTATTGGTTTGGAGCATCCATTTTGTCCACTTGCTTCTTCTCCTATCAGTTAGACACTTGTGAATTTTTAATCGTTTTATTTCCTTCCCTTACCTATACAGATCAAATATCTCAAATAATATCATTAAATACCCATTCTACCCAGTAAGAAATTGCCGTGTGTGATTTTGGATAGGCTATGTGTAATGAAAAGATATCTAAAGTCAGACACTGGTAACTGTTACAGAAGCGAGACCATCGTACATTTGCTGCATTGGTAACAATACCAAGTATCTCTGAAGTACTGCAAAATATACGTATTTGCATTGGTAAACATTTGCACTTTATTTTCTAGGTTGTGAAAATTATTTGTGGTAGTCCTTGTCATATGAAAATGAAGTAGACTCTAGGAAATTACTTCACTGTCTCAAGACAGATTAATTTAATTTTCATACAATGCCTACAGCTTGCAAAGTATAACAAGGAAAACTAGAGTAATGAATCATAGCCAGACGTTTCTCTTGTCAGCTATTACCAAACCAAATGAGCGTTGGTATTCACTTAACATTTAATGATGTATCTGAAAAAAAAAACATTTTATCACATGGTGGTTGTATCTTATTTTAACTGGTTCGGGAGTCAATCATAGCAAGGACAATTAAACTTATATATGTACCAGTTTGAGGAATAATGTTCAAAATTGTACTTGATTTGTGAAGCAGAATGAATTAACATTTAAGAAATCTTCATCATAATAGTCAGCTTAGCTTCTAGGAAATATACAATTGATCCAATGATGGAGAAAAAATGAAAAGCGAAGGGAGAGGATATAGATCACATGTTCAAATCCTCCCAACTAATATTTCTAACAAAACTGATAAATTAATATTTGTTAAAAAAAAGCAATTAACTTTTTGTAATTCATAATAATTTCATCTTGAAAAACATCATAGAATCACATAGAAATGAGATGTGAATTGGAAAAGTAATATTTACAAGTTGTCTCTTTAAAAAAATCGTGTAATTCATATAAATAAGGCAAAAAAGTATTCAAAGGGGTTTTGATACCTCCGTTCCATTAAAAAAGACATAACAATAAATGAAAAACAGATAAATAGCTAGATCCTGCAAATAATGAACAAAAATCATTTCCATTGGAACTTTGTCATTATTTATTTATTATAGGTTAGATACTAGATACATCAAACCTTCTCTTACCCACACGTTTTATTTAACCAACAAATTCATCCCTAAAGTACTACTCTATCTCATAAATAGTCCCCAAAGTAAACATATTATATCAAGTAATCCCTCAAATATTAGAAACCATACTAAATAATACTTCAAATTAGTCTATGGAATTTAGTAAAATGTATCATCGTAGCAAATTGATGGTTTACTCCAGATTTTTAGTACATCAAAACCAACTTTCCAGTTCCAAAATAAAATATAAATCACTTTTCCAGACTCTCAAAAGATTTATACTACCAGTGAAGTCTACGGATCTTTAGAACATCTTTCAAACTGTTTAATGACTGGGTTTAGTGGTATAACAAACTGGAAATCATGAAATATAAACAAAAACGAGAGAATTTTTTTAAAAGAAAGATCATGTCATTCCTAATCTGCAATACATGTCAAATAGTCATGTATATTTCAATATGACATGTTTCAACTTGTGCCATGTAACAATTTCAATCCAATGTATGATAAAGGGCTACAGGAAACACAATGTTTATGCAGAGAAAAGTTATTCAAGCATAACAGAAAACACTTGACACAACAATTATCATAAAGTAGCATTGTCTTCTCTCATAATAGATACCGTAGAGCATTTTGGTCATTGAGTTAAATATGTAACCAACAAACTAAAACAGTATTATTCACTAAACTGCAGACAGAACCCAAAACTTCACGGGCTGTGGAGTTCAATTCTGTCGAAGATCTTGTAGAGGCTTCCTCTTAGGAAATGCACTCCTTGATATGATCGTGCCAGCTTGCTCCTTCTTTGCAATTTTAATGTTTTCTTTCATGTCACTAGCCCCAAGTACATCCCTTGCACGTTTCACGGGCACACTCTTTACAATCAACTTCATGGATGATTCAACATTAGGATAAAAAATGGCGTTGTCCTCTGAACTTAGAATTGGTGTACACTTTGTGGGTGTTTCCAACTTCTCTTGGAAAGTACCTTCATCTCCAGAAACAGTGTCTAGAAATCAAGATTAAAAAAAATATCAATTGAGTCCTATATATAAACAGTCACTTTGTATTGGTAAACTCTTAAATAGACGTTGCAATCCTTTAACCAGAATTCATTTACCTGGTGCAGAAATTTGTTGAAGGTTAAAAGTGCATGAGTTCATTTCAACAGATTGGGGCACAGTTGGAGCATACTCATCTGGTTTCTCATCTGAATTTTGTCCATCAGCATCATCAATAGACTGGAAATCATTCAGCAAATATTTCTCAATGCTATCCATGTCGGTCTTTATATGGTGTTGACTTTTGTCTTCTGCTTCAGTTCCACCATCATCATCATGATCATCAGAGTTGTCAAACAACCTTGTAACTTCTCCTTCCATTGGATCACTCTCCTCCATAGATCTCTGCAATTCATTTGCCATATTCAAAACTTCCTGACTGTATTCTTTCTCCATCTGGTCACTTTCTATGCTTTCTTCTATGTTGCAAGTTTCCACTACATCTCCAAGTGTACTTGAATCAAAATATGTTTCAGCCTGAAACCCTTTAGTTGCTGAAGGCTCAAGGTTATTGGGCATATATCCAATGCATTCCTCTGAATCAGCAAGCAGACCTGACTTCTCAACTTCTTCCTCCAACAAATTATCTCCAACTTCCACTGAAGCAACCTGTACAAGATCCTCATTGCTCAATAACATTACACTAGATGCTGAATGTTTAACTTGCTGACTGTCATCAACTTGCTCCATCTTGACACTTTCCGTTGTTTCTTTCATGTTACAAGTTCCCTCAACATCTTCAAGTGCACTCGGAAGAAAATAAGTTTCAGCCTGAAAGCTTTTAACCGCTGAAGCTTCAAGGTTATTGGGAGAAAATCCAATGCATTCCCCTGGATCTGCAATGAGACCTGTCTTTTGTGGTATTTTTAACTCCTCTTCACAAGTATCTGTACATGCAGACAAATGTTTCAGAAAGCCAGCTATAAAAGATTATGAAATCATAGTTAGACATAACCAATAAATTTGAAAACCAAAACCGCACTATACCTTGATGAATATTAAGACCACTAGACTTGACTTCATTCTCTGGATAAGTTCTCTGAAATAGATCTGGTGTTCCAACCAAATATTTATTTAAACTAGAAGGAACATCATCTACAAAATGTTCAGCAGTTAAATTGGTCTTTCCATCAGCAGTTAAAGTGGTCTTCCCATCAGCAACTTCAGATCCACTGTTTTGGAAATTGTAGACACTGCCATTATAAATATTGTCTTCGGATTTCTGAACTTCTTCCACCATAGGGTAACCAGATTCTTCTGGAGAAACATGTAAAACATTCACATCTTTCATGTTCGATGCTTGAGTGCTATTCTGGTTGTCTTGTTCCGCAACTTCATCTTCTTCCACCATAGGGTAACCAGATTCCTCTTGAGAAACATGTAAAACATTCACATCTTTCATGTTTGATGCTTGAGGGCTACTGTGGTCGCCCTGTCCAACAGCTTCTTCTTCCACCGTATGGCAATCAGATTCCTCTGGAGAAACATGTAAAGCATTCACGTCTTTCATGTTTGATGCTTGAGGGCTATTGTGGTTGCCTAGTTCAGAAGCTTCATCACCTTCCACCATAGGGTAATCAAATTCCTCATGAGTAGCACGTAAAACATTCATATCTTTCATGTTTGATCCTTGAGGGCTATTTTGGTCGCCTTGTTCTGCAGCTTCATTTTCTTCCACCACAGAGTAACCAGATTCCTCTTGAGAAACCAGTAAAACATTCAGATCTTTCATGTTTGATGCTTGAGGGCTATTCTGGTTGCCTTGTTCCACAGCTTCATCATCTTCCACCATAGGGTAAACAGATTCCTCATGAGAAACATGTAAAACATTCATATCTTTCATGTTTGATCCTTGAGGGCTACTGTGGTCACCTTGTTTTGCTGCTTCATATTCTTCCATCATAGGGTAACCAGATTCCTCTTGAGAAACATGTAAAACATTCACATCTTTCATTTTTGATGCTTGAGGGCTATTGAGGCTACCTTGTTCAGCAGCTTCATCTTCTTCCACCATAGGGTAAAGAGATTCCTCTTGAGTAACATGTAAAACATTCTCATCTTTCATGCCTGATCCTTGAGGGCTACTGCGGTTTCCTTGTTGTAAAGCTTCTTCTTCTTCCACCATAGGGTAACCAGCTTCCTCTGGAGAAACATGTAAAACATTCACATCTTTCATGTTTGATGCTTGAGGGCTATTGTGGTTGCCATCACCTTCCACCATAGGGTAAACAAATTCCTCATGAGTAACACGTAAAACATTTATATCTTTCATGTGTGATCCTTGAGGACTATTGTGGTTGCCTTGTTCTGCGGCTTCATCCCCTTCCACCACAGAGTAACCAGGTTCCTCTTGAGAAACATGTAAAACATTTACATCTTTCATGTTTGATGTTTGGGGGCTTTTGAGGCTACCTTGTTCTTCAGCTTCATCATCTTCCACCACAGTGTAACAAGATTCCTCTTGAGAAACCAGTAAAACGTTCACATCTTTTATGTTTGATGCTTGAGGGCTATTCTGGTTGCCTTGTTCCACAGCTTCATCATCTTCCACCAGAGGGTAAACAGATTCCTCATGAGAAACATGTAAAACATTCATATCTTTCATGTTTAATCCTTGAGGGCTACTGTGGTCACCTTGTTTTGCAGCTTCATATTCTTCCACCATAAGGTAACCAGATTCCTCTTGAGAAACATAAACATTCACATCTTTCATTTTTGATGTTTGAGGGCTACTGAGGCTACCTTGTTCAGCAGCTTCATCTTCTTCCACCATAGGGTAAAGAGATTCCACTTGAGAAACATGTAAAACATTCACATCCTTCATGTTTGACCCTTGAGGGCTATTGTGGTCGCCTTGTTCTACAGCTTCATCTCTTCCCTTTCCATTCTCACAAACACCTTCAAGAAGATTATTTTTGTCACCCAATTTCTCAACTTCTTCCTCCACCAAAGGGCTGTTAAGTTCCTCTAAAGCAACTACAAGTGGTTCTGAATGCAAATTTCCCTGACTGTTAACAACTTGTTCCTCATTGAGTCCACTTTTCATGTCTTCCTCAACCCCACAAATTCCAGAATCTCCCCTTGTTATTTCCGGGGAGGAATTCATTTCAAACTCCAACCTTTCAATCTCCAAACCTTTCAAATTCTTGGCAGAAACAACACTCCTTTCCTCTAAACCCGGGCCAGGAGTCACCAAATCAACCATTTCCGCATTTATGTCTTTGCCACCAACACAACGAGGGGTGCCTTTCTTTGTTCCAACATTACCAGAACCTACAGGATCTTCTACTTCCTTTCCCTATGTGCAAAACAAAACCAAATTACACATACCAACAACACAATTACTAACTTAATAATACTCAAACAAATAAAACAGTCTTAACAAGCATTTTCCTAGAAAAAATAGACAAAACACTGACGTAATTTCTAAAGTGTTTTCAGTACTATTGTCCAATTAAATTTTATTTTTTGGACAAAACTCTAATTCTGAGCGAATAACAACCACCAAAACCAACAACAACAACAACAACAAAAAAGTTCATACTTAAAGAAAAGGGTATAAATATAATGATAAGAACCTTGAAAATGAAGGAGAGTCTGTCTGCCATTTCCTTGTTCTTCAAATTTGCAGGGATGCCATGTTTCTTGCACAAAGCCTGTAGTCTCTTTCTTTTCATGCCGTGGAAATCCAAATCCATCACTCTTTCACTTTTAGAACAAGCAGCAACGTCTGCAAATTCAAACCTTTGAAGAATGAAAATCACACAGAAAACGAAAAGTAAGGAACTTGGGTTGGTTGGTTTCTGGAAATTAAAATGAGGAGTTTCCCGCTACTTTGGGTGGTATTTGTAACTTGGTGAATCTACTTTATCGATACATTTTTTTATTGAAAAAAAAAAGTAATTGTCCGTAAATCAAAACACTTACTTAGGTACACACGTTTGATTTTCGTGCAAACAAATTTGAATTTGAGTTCTTATCATAGCAACAAAAAAAAAAAGTTTGAATTTGAGTTTCCAGAGCATTATCCGTTTTGAATTTGAACTTTTTTTACTATGAATATTAGCCAATGGTCGGTGGCTTTACACGTGTACCACCAATGACCCCGCTACTGCACGTGGTAGTAAGTGGTAACTCCTTTACTTTATTTTGTATTTATTTATTATTTATTTATCTATTTGTTGCGGTTGAGCTTATTTTTGTTTTGAGATACAATGTTACTATTCTTGGAATCTTTAAGTTGATGTAATCTCAATTTATTATCAGGAAATATTTTTCCCCATGAAAGGAGGGTAATCAAGTGATACTAATGATGATTGGACATAAATAATTAAGATATTAAAATTAATATTAAATCCTTTAAATAATATTGAAGTTTAATATTTTTTAAATAAGTTTTGATCGGATACTAGTTATTTTTTAACTGAATTTCAGATTATATAATAAAATTAATTTTATTTTTTTAAGTTATTACAAATAATTATTTATTGAAAAAAAAATTAAGTTCTTGTTGAGTAAACTTTGATAAATGTTCAATATTCGATTAGGTCTTTAAAATAGATAATGCTTTCTCGATAATTTCTAGTTGATGTTTCTTTTTCCTGATAAATCTGATGATAAACACACAAAAATACTAATAATACTTCGAACATCAACTAATAATGTTTTGTATTAAAAAAATTCATATTTAGAGAATTATATTTGTAGTAATTTAAGCAATGATGTATCTGTACAAAAGAAATCTATAAATCTAAATTGTAACTGATATCTAATTATATATTTATAATTATATTGTAATATAATAAAAGTTAAAGCATTAACTATATAGTATGCCATTGTTGTAAAACAAATTATGTCATTGACATCTTAGCAATTTTTCAGGACTTCTTTTGGTCACATAGGGGGATTCTCTTTAAATTGCTTCAATTTTTCCAAATATTGTGAGTCTGTTACATCCTTCAAAACATTTATTGGTTATGTAAATTTCCAAAACAATGAACTCGTTTTAATCATTACTAGGGAAGCATCCTCCCAATTCATGCAAAGTTGAAATGAACATGGTACTGTAATCACAACCGTTTAGATTTAACAAATTGAGAATGGAAAAGGAGCATACAGACACGGGAGAAGAAGACGGTGTGAGAATTTTGAGAGTAAGAAAAATGGTCCAAGCAAGAAAACTGTTATTATGTGAGAGAAATCTGCAGAGAGAACAAATATTAAGTGGGAGAAGACAATTATTCAACGATGGTCTAAGAGATCAAGAAGGATGGTTTACAGAAAGGGAAAACTGTGGAGCAAGAGTGGATAGTTGAGAGTAGAAGCAAAATTGTCAAAAGAAATGTATACATCAAAATAGGATATTTTCTTTATATATAATCATAGATTACATAGACCACTATTTTAGATTTTTCATTTACCTCCTATAAAAAAAATCATTTTCCTTTTTATTTTATGCTGTCTTTCTCCCAAGTTCTAAAAAAATGCTATCTTTCTCAAATTAATGAGAATCTGTTACATCCTTAGTTAATTGAAGTCTTTATTTCACGTTCTCTGTCTTATTATATATGCCACTAATCCTTCTATATCTTCTTTGTTGTTGTTAGTTTCATTCACATAACAGCATGCGCACACCATGATTCCACGCTTGCTGAAGACCATGCTTAAGGGGCCAACAATTCTGTGAATCAGGGCAGAGTCAGAAATTCGACTCAAGGGGACAAAAATATATATAATTTAATAAATAAAATTTAGATTTTTGCATGGATAAAATATATAATTTTTTATTATATATGAGAAAAAATTATATGTATAAAATAATTTTTTGTAATTATATGTGACATTTCATCACAAATATTCTATTGAAACCTATAATTTGTTTATCTTTTTTTTTATCACATCATATTACTTAGACTTAACATCACTTCTAGTCCATTATGTTTCATAATTGTTTCATTTTGGTGCATTAAAGTGAAACTTTTAAAACTTAAAAAATGACCAGAATGATAGATTTTGAAAACATCTATGATTAGAGTGAAACTTTTAAAACTCAATGCACCAAAGAGAAACAACTCTGAAACATAATAGACTAAAAGTGACATTAAGTTTTTTAAAATAATTAACTTTACGTAGTGACAGCTAAAAATCGCCACTATCTCGATTTTATTTTTAAAAAATAAACAACTAAAAAATTATCATATCCTCCAACCCCTTCTAGATCTAAAAAGAGAAAAAAAAATAAGTTTCATACAAATCGAACAACGTCAACATATAATTTTGTTGGAACCACAAAATATTCTTGTACTCCTCACTAAAAAACCAAAACCTTTCTAGCTATGCTTTTGGAAATAAAAGTACCACAGATTGGACGAATAGTTGTCTTCGACAAAAAAAAAACACGGTCTTAACTTGTTAATTAACTCAAATTTGAATGAGGAAATCATGATGTGACTCTTTGTGATGTTCGTAAACAAGACCTCCTCTGTCGTTCTTGGTAGGGCCAAACAAGCAAAGGATTTCCCATCTGACATCTACAATCAGACATGGTAGAGATAAACAACAATGCATTTCATTAGAAGATGATTTTAAACTAGCATGACTACTCGAAAACTTCATTCACAACCGAGCGTTGTCGATATTTTTCTTGACCTTTGTCAACGCATTGCGACGAGCGGCACCAACAATGTCATTAGGTGACATGATAATTTCGACAATGTAGGGAGGTTGCAACATTGACCAAAACAGGGCTAGGGCAATAGTCTTTCTGGGGAGGCAATGCGATGGAAGGAGAAGGAATCCTTACATAGTATAATTAAGAATAATTGTTGAATGAAATTATTATCGTTATTAAATGAATAATAATAATAATAATAATAACAACAATAGAGTGGAGGCTATTGTTGTTATTGGTGGTTTCAAATTCATTTGTTCTTCATTTACTTGGTATTTTTTAAATAAAAAAGGTAATGTAATTTTTAGTTGCCACTATATTAATTTAACTATTTTAAAATTTAAAACCTAGATAGAAACTAATGCTTTTAACAGAAAATTGAAAAAATAATCAAAACGATATATTTCAAAAATATAAGGAAATAAAATGAAACTTTTAAAATAGAATGTATCAAAGCAAAATAATTGTTACATAATGAACAAAAAAATGATATTAAACCATTTAAAAATTAACGAAATACTAATTTTTCTAATGAAATTTTTTTAAAAAATACCAAGCTAATAACATTTTGAAAACATAAATAATCAAACTAATATTTTTTAAACTTCACATAATGAACCAAAAGTAACATTAAACTATAAATTTACGTTATATAACTTATAATTAAATGACTATATAAAATTATTTTACATTATTAATGCATATTTTTTTTTCAACAAAAAGTAGCTTGATCAATTTGCTTATTATCATTCTAGTAGTGTTGTGTTGTACATTCTATCGAGATTGCGGACACACACAAATGCATAAATAAAAATCTTTTAGAAATATTTAGTTAATTTAAAATAATTAATAGTATTTATTTTAATTAACAATTAATTATATAAACTTAAATGAATAAAAATTAAGAGATTAATCTTTAAAAAGTTCAAAAATGAATTGAAAATATAAAATATTAAAGTTTAAGTTTATATTGATTAAATAACTTCGAACGCATGTATTGTACATATTATTCCAAATGCTTATACTCTTAATATTTTTTTATCTAATAGTCTAAAGAGTTATTATTATTATTATTATTATTATTATTATTATTATTATTATTATTATTATTATTATTATTATTATTATTATTATTATAAATTATCATATAAGATAAATATAAGATAAATTTATTAAGTTTAATAATAATTATCTTAAAAGTCACACTTATCATGATTTATAATGGGTTGATAATTTTTTAAAAAAAATATACTAACAAAGCATAAAAATAAACTCACAAAATATATAATAATATATATATGATTATGTTAGTGATATAATATTTTTTGAATATATTATTTATCATGACCATATAAATTTAAACTTAAATCATTACAAATTATTTGTTCCATTATATCGTTTTATTGCAATTAAAAGTAACTATTAATAATAAAGGGTCTTCCCGGTGGAGATCTTCCACATCTAATGGTTGAATATGCATAACCTTCTATTGGAACTAAATATTATGTTTATATGAGATATGTTTTATAATATGTTTTTCTATTTTTAATAACTTATAAATCTAATGATACAAAATATTTTTGAGAAATAAATTTACTCAATATTTTTTCTTTTCAAATGTGTATAAAAGTAATTGAATGTAATTGTCAAAAGAACAAAGAATTCTTAACTATGTTGTGTAATCAAAGTAGCATAACTTTAATTTTAAACTAGATTAATATTTGTAATTCTATATAATTTTTGAAATTATTATTATATATATACATTAATTTATTTATTTTACATTAAATATTCATGGATCAAAAATGAAAAATAAATGGTTTGATCATGTGTTCTCTTTCTTAATTCATACTATGAATGTGAATCACTCACAATATTTTTTTGGTGGAATCACCAACAAAATTAGTATGATTATGGGTTATAAAACTAAACTCTCTCAGCATTATCAATTATAGAATTATTTGGTAAAAAAAAATGATTATAGAATTAGGTTAGTTATTTTTTATTTTTACTTTTTAACATATTAATATATATGATATTTATAAAAAAAAAATCTAAGTATAAACAATGAAAATAAATTTTTGATCCCACATTTTTTTCTTCCTTGTTTTCAAGTATTGATGACTATTTTGATAAAATCACAGAAAACATTAGTATGATGATATGTGGTATAAACACGTAAACTTCATCCTTTAACTATTATATGATTAGGTTAATTATCTTCTTTTTTATATTTTTTAATATTATAAGATATATGATCGTCCATTCATCGAGAAATCGGATTGGGATAATGCTTCATCTTTACAAGGGATCCCAAATGCACACCAGCAAAACCTCCTCTCCATAAGATAAAGTTGGTGGTGAAATAGTAAATTTTTTAATGTTGTAGTGATCCAAATTATGCTTGTATTATGCAGCTTATAAAAAATCAGGGTCACCAGCAAAACCTCCTGTCTATAAGATAAAGTTAGTAGTGAACTAGTAGATTTTTTAATGCTGTGTGTGGAGCACAAATTCGGTTGTATTATGCAGCTTATAAAAATCAGGTATCATCAATAATAATACACAGACACAGGAAACGTGGGATCAAAAATAATACACAGACACTTAGTTTAACAACAAAACTTGACAAGCAACAAGCAATTGCAACCCATCAACCAAGAATTGAATATTTCTTATGTACATTTGGAGTTTAGTTATTCTAAAGAATCAATCCCACTCTCCTAAGTTTATGGATACCACTATGTATATATTGAAGAGGAAGAAAAAAGACATGAATAGTGTGTTAATGGAAAAGTTGAATGGGAAGGATAAGAGTTATTGGATCACAAGTATATGATGAAGTAAAGTCTTACATTGAATAATAGTAAAAAAGTTGAATATCATATAAATAAAAACATCATACAAATCACAAGTCATAAAAATAAACTTAACATCACATTTTATCTCATAACCTGAACTACCTTTCTTGCATTTATTATGACAAAATCTCATTTTCCAACCCAAAAGGAACACTCAAATCTATAGTACAGGAGTAGTCTTTTATTTCTTAAGATTTAGTGTAGTTGAAAAAAAAAAAAAGAGATACAACAATACAAACCATCTATCAGGCAGGCATAGTTTTACTGATCTTACATAAATTAGGCTAATTTAAGAAATTTCCAATATACACGTTGTTCATAATAAAGAACGATAGCAAAGCAAAGGGGAGTGTTTACTGGTAAAGAAATCACTGATTAAAAGTTAATAAACAAATACTTTGTCTAAGGCTAATAACAAAAGTTATATCTAAGTTTTTTTTTAACTAGATGTGAATATGTAAAGATATAAATTAACATACCCCACCCATCATTTAAATCTTGAAAAACATTTATCCATTGATGATTTTAAACAGAGATAATCCATAATAATAAATCATCCATATCATTGATCTAGTTGCTTCCTATGCTTCTAGCTTCGTGTACTGATAAGTTCCATATATAATGATAACCCATGCATTCAAAATATTTAAAATTTCAAAATTAAATATATCTTATCGCCACTTATCATAGATTAATCTTTTGAGCGTATATGCGTGCAAGCATATATATCCAGATTTTGATACACAAAGGAAAATCAACGACAATCAGTCCCCGCAACAACAAACTCGATTCTCTTGTGGTGAGCCAATAAAATAATACCTCAAGACTCAATTAATTCTGAAATCCATGATTGAATCCTCAAACTTTGATTAAAAAATCTAAGATCAGTTTAATTTGATAAAAAATAAATGTGATACTGAAAAGAATAAATATTTCTATTTCACGCTTGATTTGAAGAGGAATTATGTAACAACACAAAATAAATACTTAAAAAATAGGACAAAAACATTATATTTTGTTATTCAAAAGATATGTGACAATTTCTTGTTGTTAAGTACAAAGTATTTAAAACACATTCATATCATCACTCTTCTCTCTTTTCATCTATTAATGAATATGGTTAAAAAAATAGTTACTGGGGTTTTTTCCAAGAAGGAAAATGTATTGAAAATTTTTATTCTAATTTTTATCTTTTTTATTTTTGTTTAAAAAATCTTTTTATTTTATGTTATTTTAGAACACAATTGAATTAAGAATACCTATATATGAATATTTAATATATATATATATATATATATAATTTTATATATATAATAATATATTAAGATAATTAACAAAGGTTATTTTAATAAATTAAATATTATTTTACTTTTTGTTGTTTATTATCCATCCAACGACATGTAAAAGAAAAATTATCTTATACCTTGTATCTTGCATTATTTTCTCTTGTTTGTACCTTCATATGTATCAAACACACCCTAAGTATTCAACTACATATGCAAACAACTTTTGATCATTACTAGCTAGTACTATTTATCAAAATAAAAAAAATGATAATCCATTAAAGTTAATTTAAGGATAAATTGTGAAGTACTCAGATTATCATGTGGTATCAATCAATTTCCAAATGATACATAAATACTTTTTATTAATTATTTATCATAAAGAGATTAATTGAGACACGAATATAATTAGTAGTCTAAAATTATCTAATAATTTTTCTGCTCATAAAATCCTGTTTTGGGTTCCCTTAAAATTAATCATTGTACATGTATAATTTTTATTATTAGTTAGGTTAGTATAATAATTAATGATAATGAAGGCTGTTTCTTTTCTTGGAGAATGAGGTTTGAATCTCGTTAAAGAAAAAAATAATCAAAACAAGAAAATATAGGATAGAAAATTCTATACAGAAACATGTCTAAGCTAAATGATACCCTAAGTAATAGATTATCTCTTAAGAGTATTCATATATTATTTTATAACTAGATAAAGGAAGGGTTATATATACATATCAATTAAACTCATGTACATCATCTTTACTAGGTTTATATGATTGACGTAGTTTAATTATTACTATGCAGGTTAGGTTAGTACGTTATTATGTAGGAAATGTGGAACAAGTTGAAGTTAAAAGGTACATTGAAGATGATTCTACAACTACTAATAGGGATTAATAGAAAGAGAATCCTTATAGGTCCCAACCTTTTTTTACTATTGGCCCCAATCTTTTTACAAGAAAAGTCCATTTTAGTCCTTCCTCTGCCCACATCATCTCATGCAAAGTATCACAAATGTACGGTCGATCGAGATTGGGGACACACAAATGTATAGTTAAAAATCTCTTAGAAATATTTAGTTAATTTAAAATAATTAATAACATTTATTTTAATTAATAATTAATAATATAAATTTAATTGAATAAAAATTAAGAGATTAATCTTTAAAAAGTTCAAAAATAATTGAAAATATAAAATATTAAAGTTTAAGTTTATATTGATTAAATAACTTGCAACGCATGCATTTTACATATTATTCCAAATGTTATACTCTTACTACTTTTTTATCTAATAGTCTAAATAGTTTTTAATACTATTATTAAATTATAAATTATCATAAAATAAATAGATAAATTTGTTCAGTTTAATAATAATTATGTTAAAAGTGCACGCTTATTATGATTTATAATGGATTGATAATTTTAAAAAAATTATACTAACAAAGCATAAAAATAAAATCACAAAATATATAATAATATATGATTATATTTGTGATATAATAGTTTTTGAATATATTATTTATTATGATCAAATAAATTTAAACTTAAATCATTACAAATGGTTTGTTACATTCTATCGTTTTACTGCAGTTAAAAGTAACTTAAAGGGTAGGGTCTTCCCAGTGGAGATCTTGCACATCGAATGATTGAATATGCATGATCTTCTATTGGAGCTAAATGTTATGTTTACATGAGATATATTTTATAATATGCTTTTCTATTTTTAATAACTTATAAATCTAATGATACAAAATATTTTTTGAGAAATAAATTTACTCAATATTATGTCTTCTCCAATTTGTAAGTAATTGAATGTAATTTTCCAAAAAAAAAATAGAGAAATTTTAACTATGTTGTGTAATCAAAGTAGCATAACTTTACTTTTAAACTAATATTTGTAATTCTATATAAATTTTGAAATTATTATTTATTATATATATATACACATTAATTTATTGCTTTTATATTAAACATTCATGGATAAAAAATGAAAAAATAAATGTTTTAATCATGTGTTTTTCTTCTTAATTCATTCTATGAATGTGAAACACTCATGAAATTAGTATGATTATAGATTATAAAACTAAACTCATAGCTTTATCAATTATAAAATTATTTGGTAGTAAGGATGATGATAAAATTAAGTTAATTATTTTTTATTTTTACTTTCTAAACTATTAATAGATATGATATTTATTAAAAATGCAGGGATAAACAATGAAAAATAAATTTTTTATTTTTCTTTCTTGTTGTCTTATTGATACATGACTCACAAGATTATTTTGGTCATTATTATAATTATGTCATAAAAAAAAACTTGTATCTTTAACAATGGTATGATTATATTAATTATCTTTTATTTTTCACATTTTTTAATATTATAAAATATATAATTCATAGATGTATTTAACAAACTGTTTCAATAAACTATACTATTTGATATATTTTATTTTTTAATCATAATCTGATACAAAAGTTGATCATTAGCACCATGTTAATGGAAAATTACATAATAGTATGTGTTGTTTAAATTTATCATCTTAAAACTAGTTTTCTTAATGTAAAATAATCATTTTTGTTACTTTTATTGTATTTATTTAAATTATTTTTCTTAATATAAGAAAACAACTCTATTAAAAGAGAGGAAGATAAGTGATGAGTCCCTCCTTACATGATTGGTAAGAGAGAAAGGAGTGATTTACATGATAGATTTGTTAATTTTTATAATAATTATTTTAAAAGTCATATATCATTGTCTAACTTTTTCTTAATATATCATTGTTATATATGAGAAGAAGGGTTTATGAAAATCAAGACATCTCTGTTGATCGCTCTTAGTCTCCAAAGCCTGTAAAGTCATACGAAATATGCTCTTAGTCTCCAAAGCATGTAAAGTCATACGAAATATGCTTATCTCTCTAACATGTTGATATAATTATTGCATGTAATGTTAGTAAAGGTTTCCTCTTCACACATTGTATTGTATTATTCACGGTATACAAGGGAATATGAGTGATGGAGTTGAAAAAAAAAAACAAAAAGATTGGAAGACTAGTATCTAACTCCACTTAATAGTTGAGACAAAAGTTGAGACAAAAGATTTTAAAGATTAAACTATGCACTTCAATCAATTAACCAAAAATTGAATATTTCTATCTGTGTTGCTACGTTACACTATGTTGGGATTTTAGTTGTCCTTACTCATACTTATATTATATATCATGTCATATGATTAGGAGAATATAATAAAATATATAATAGGATAGTATCAAAGAAAAATGATCAATGTGATATCTCAATATCTAGTTGTCATATTAATGGTTAAAAGTTCTTTAAACAATTTAGAATTTAATCTTGGAACATGAATGAGAGTGGTTGGATCAAGAGTATGGTGAAGTAAAATCTCCGTTGAACAGTAATAGATTGACCATCATATAAATAAAAACAAGACACATAAATCATAAAAGTAAATATTACATCTTATCTGCTAACCTTACCCTTTCTTGCACTAATGTATTCCTATCTTGTATTGGTCAGTAAAGTTCACACTTATACTTCAAACAAAAAATCATCTCACATGTAAATATATGAATTAACACATCCTACCCATCATTTAAATCTTGAAAAAACATTTATCCATTGACATTTTAAACATAGATAATCCATAACGATAAATAACCCATATCATTAATCTTAGTCTAGATATATCTTATCACCACTTATAAAAAAGATTGACCCTTTGAGCATGTAATAGGGCAAGCATCCCAATTTTTTAAAGGAAAGACTGTAATAAAAATCCTGATACTAAAAAGGATAAATGGTTCTATTCTAAGCTTTCGGACGATAATAAAAAATTCATAGCAAATTTCGTTGTTACTTGAACTAAAAAACAAGTAAGTGTAATTCCTCCTAAACAATAAACATGAGGCGGAACATATTTACTGGTTATATCATCGGCAATCGCCTAAATTTCAAGACGTTCTTCGAACCAATCATAGACTTTATTGAGATAGGTAAACCAACGGACCCCCCTAAAACCATATATGAGAATTTCATCTCGTACGGCTCAAACAAAAATACCCAAATACTGGGAAAACAGATATGTGTAATAGAAAGTTTGAAATTTCTTTATTTAATCCTATGATTCTAATTTTCTTTGACGATAATAAAAAATAAAGATTTCAACCTAAGTAGTCAATCTTTAGGAGATCATGTGATAATTTCTTATTTTAAGTACAAAGTATTTAAAATGTATTCATATTATTATTTTTTCTCTTTTTATCTATTAATTAATATATGGTAAGAAAAATAACCACTGGGGTTTTATTCAAGAAGGAAATTGTGAAAATTTTTATTCTAATTTCTATCTTTTTTATTTTTGTTTGAAAAATATTTTTATTTTATTTTAGAACACACATTGAATTAACAATAACTATATACGAATATTTAAAATATATATTATTTTATAATGTATAATAATATATTAAGATAATTAACAAAAGTTATTTTAATAAATTTAATATTATTTTACTTTTTGTTGTTTATTATCCACCAAACCATATGTAAAAGAAAAAATATCTTATATCTTGTATGTTTGTCTTGCGTTATTTTTCTTGTTTCAAACAAACCCTTAAGTATTCAACTACATATGCAAACAACTTTTGATCATTACTAGCTAATACTATTTATCAAACTAAAAAAAATATAAACCATTAAGGTTAATTTAAGGATAAATTGTTAAGCGCTAAACGTTATCATGTGATATCAATCAATTTTCAAATGATACATAAATAATTTTTATTAATTATTTATTATAAAGAGATTAATTGAGACATCAATATAATTAGTAGTCTAGAATTATCTAATAATTTTTCCTGACATAAAATCCTGTTTTGAGTTCCCTTAAAATTAATATTTGTACATGTATAACTTTTTATTATTAGTTATATTAGTATAATAATTAATGATAATGAAGGTTGTTTCTTTTTTCTTGGAGAATGAGGTTCCATAATGAAAAAAAAGTTGTAAGAGTTCAAATTTTTCTACCATTAGTTTTTTTGGCAAAAAATATTTTTATTAATTAAAAAGACTTTACCTTAAAATTTGGTTTAAGGCTAAAAAAATATAATGAATCAACCTTGCGTTTGCATAAGAGACATTAGGTTCATTTTTTTTATCATCATAAACCCAAAATAAATCAAAACAAGATAATAAAGGATAGAAAATTCTATACACAGAAACATGTCTAAGCTAAGTGATATCACCAAGCTCGAGTTGCACAACCATCATCACCTCTGCAAAGTATCACCATCTTAATTATTTCATCTCCTCGCTAGTATCATGTTACACTCTTCTGTCACAGTGAAATCGCATTTTGCATGAATAATTGATAGTATGGAATCATGATTTTGTTGAAGATATTTTTTATCATAACATAATCGCATTTCGTATGGATATTTTTTTAAGTGATCATTTATCTATTTCTAATTATAAAAACATATTTTACTTATTTATTCTGTCTGACCACAGGCCACAGCCATTTGTTTCCAGCGACACCCACAACAATTTTTGTGGATATGAAACCGTGACATTATTATTTTCAATTATGATTACCTATTTAAATCAACTAGCCACGTGATCAATAATATTGCACTATGGTCCCTCTTGGGTAAGACTTGGTAATTTTACCCAAGTGTCCCACTTCATGCATCTATTTATTACACGCGCCTATCCTAAATCGTGAAAGTTCTTACTGAATAATTATAAATTAGATTAATATTTGTAATTCTATATAAATTTTAAAATTATTATTTATTATACATATATATATATATACACATTAATTTATTATTTTTATATTAAACATTCATGAATAAAAAAATGAAAAATAAATATTTTAATCATGTGTTTTCCTTCTTAATTCATACTATGAATGTGAATCACTCACAAAATTAGTATGATTAAAAATTATATAAAACTAAACTCATAGCTTTATCGATTATAGAAGTACTTGGTAAGAAGAATGATAGAATGATGGTAGAAGTAGGTTAGTTATTTTCTATTTTTACTTCTTAAAATCTTAATAGATATGATATTTATTAAAAATACAGATATAAACCATGACAAATAAATTTGTGTCTTTCTTTCCTTTCTTGTTGCCTTATTGGTCATACATGACTTACAAAATATTATTTTGGTAGAATGACTCACAACATTATTATAATTATATGTCATAAAAATAAACTTGACCTTAACGATGATATGATTATATTAATTGTATCTTATTTTTCACATTTTTAAATATTATAAAATATATAATTTATAGATAAGTATTTAATAAATTGTTTCACTAAACTATAATATTTGATATATTTTATTTTTTAATCATAATCTCATACAAAAGTTTACCACCAACACCTGATAATAAAAATAATAATGTGGGGTTGTTTAAACTTATATTCTTAAAACTAATTTTCTTAATATAAAATAATCATTTTTCTATTTTTAATGTATTTGTTTAAATTATTTTTTTTAATCTAAAAAATTTCTTAAAAAAATAAAAGAAGACAAGATGAGTGAAAGATAAGTTATGAGAGGCTTATAAAGAGAAAAAAAAAAAAACAAGTGAGTGAATGTCTACACAAAGATAGGAAGTTTGTTAATTTGTATAATAATCATTTTAGCAATCATCTCACCAGTGATGGCCGGTTATTATTTGGTACAAAAAACTAACAGCACAAGGAGAAGCTAGCACTACAAGAAAAATAAGTTGGACCTACAGACATAAATAAATTAATGTATGTAAAATTTAATAAAAATATTACCTACCATTGTTTAATGTAGGTTAAATTAAAATAAAAAGCAGTTAAGTGTTGGATCAACAAGTTAACCATACATATCTATCACTCTGTTATCAGTTTCAATCATGTTTGCTTTGAATTGTAGATGACATATGTGGTTGTTATATTCATCCCATCCTTATGTATAAATACACTTCCAAAGCAATAGAAGGAAGTGTACCATTATTATTTCAATTCTCTACCTGAGATCAAAGGGGGTGTACGAAGGGGTGACTCTAAGTTTGAAAGTGTTATCTCTTATACCATGTAGAGAATTGAAACAAGGCACACTTTTTCTGTAGGATGCAAATGGGTCTATAGTTAAAAAAAGGCCAATGGTGATATTGATGGATAAGGCCAGATTAGTGGCCAAAGACTTTCATCAACAATCTGGGTTGGACTTTACTCAGACTTTTCAGTCCTGTTGTTAAACCTGGCCACTTCGTCAACTTGATGGGAACAACGCCTTCCTTCATGGTCACTTAAGTGAGGAAGTCTACCTCCAAGGCTTTATTGTATATGAAAGTCAACTTATGGCCTCAAGCAAGCACCACGGTGTTTTCAGACCTTACCTTAAGAAAGTTCATTTGTAAGAAAGTTCCTTTGTAATTATGGGTTTGTTAATTCGAAATGTGACTCCTTGTCTTGAGAATTGCAGATTTTGTTTTATACACACTTATGCATTGTGTATGTAGATGATATTATATTATAATTAATCGCAGGATCCTCCAGCAAAGTTGACGATTGTATTGTAGCACAGCAACTGCTAAGACATTCCCTCTACAAGATTTAGGGAACTTGCATTATTTTCTTGGTGTTGAGGTAATTTCCTATAACCATGGGTTTATTCCTCAGCCAACATAAGTACATTACAGTCCATGACCTGACCAGACATTGCTTTCTCAGTAAACAAGCTGGCCACACATTTCACCCCATTAAAAAGGCTTCTTCCCTATGGGGTACCATTTTTCATGGGTTGTTGCTTCAGAAACTAAGGTCCTGATACTGATTGGCTGGAAACAAAGATGATTTCACCTCTACCTCTGCACATCTTGTATACCATGGCTCCAACTTGATATCTTGGAAATCCTCTAAACAAACAACCAGCTGTCGCCGGAACCGAGGCTGAATATAAAACTGTCGCAAATTCTGCAGCAGAATTGTTATGGATCCACTCCTTATTGACTGAATTAGACTTGGACCATGAGCTTAACCATATCTTCCTTTATATTTTTTGAAGTCAATCTAACTCTATGTTGAAAATAGTGATGGAAATCTGAAATTAATATTTTGATCCATGATGCATAACACTCCGCTCGGCTGCTGCTTCCTTCTGACTCATTCTCAATTTTTCTACTTGGACTGCAGTACTCTGACATTCACCCTTCATCTCACTGCAATATATATATATATATATATATTAGGGAGACTAAAGAATTAATCAAATCTAGAATACTATCATTATTAATTTGATAAGTTAATTTGAAGACTACTATCAGACCAAAATGATTGATGTGTAATATAAAGAAAACTTAAATTAATTGATGTGCATTAGAGATCAAAATAATTATATATATATATATTTGAGAATAACCGACCAAAATGATAATTATTTGCCCAAGTAAGGAACAAATTTGACCTATCCTTAACATCAAAGTTCGAAATGATGAGCAGTTGTTAAGGATTAATTTTTTTGGTTTTATAATTTAATTACCATACACATATGCTATACTGATTTGGCCCTCATAACAGTGCATTATTATGGTTTCCTTAGCAAAGAGCATAATAAAGAGAAGTTCACTCCTCTCAATGTCCTAGCCACCAGACCATCGGCCTTCAAAAGTGCAAGCAAACACTCATTGTGAAAGCAAATCCTGTACGACTGTAAGTTATAAGATACACTCTATCAGTATCTTATGAAATTATACCAATCCTTATCATTGTATTTCAATTAACCATCAGGTATAACCATTTTTAATAAATAAATAAATATGGCCTATTGCACTAAACTACTTTTTAACAACATCGTGGCATTAAGCTATGGTTATATATGATAATACTTCCGTTGCATTTTGAGAATAAAATGCACTGCCAGCGTATAAGGGAGATTATGAACATGCTATGTTGGATCTTTGGCCCTTCCATAATTGAAAACCAACTAATGATTCAGCCAATGCAAAACATTTAAATATATTTAATGTTTTTGTTTTGTTTAAGTTAGTAACCTTAACTAACTATATTAAATAATTTTTTATATTAAGTCATTATGATCTTTGTTTGTTTTTAAAATAATTCAACTTCCTTTTTTTTCTAATTTTTTTTTGTGCACACAAAGTTACATATTCTTCAGTTTACCGTGGCACATAATTTTATAAATTTTAATAGCATCATGGAAGTAAAAAAAATAAAATTAATTGGACTGTACAATGTGTTATTAGTTTCTCTTTAAGGTGAATACTAATAAATTTGATCTTTCTCAACGGAACTTTCTCATACACAGAAGAAAATTCCCACTCAAGTTGTAACAATTAATATTGCAAGATTAGATTGATGCTCCGTGAAGCCAGAGATGATAAACATTTATTAGATTTGCTTCTCCCTGTGATGTGAATCTATATATGAAACTTGTTATTCCAATTCCCTTCAATTAGAGAATCTAAAAATCTTCGGTATCTATCAGTTTATTGGGTGGTATCTACCATCCTGCTGAGCTGCCATCACTTTTTGTTGCACAAACTAGGACAAGGCAGCTCAACCCCAACGTGTGTGGTGTTGTGCTTCAAACGAAGAGCAGTGATGTTTGAATTAGATACCTCCTTACCCTGCATATTCTGTTTCTTTTTACACTCTCATCACTCATCATTAAATGAAGAGTTTTGTTTGAAAAAATTTAGATCTACTTCATAGATTTCTTATTTAATTAGTGCTAGTAATTCGAATAATAAATATTTGTATCAAAAGTTAATATATTGTTTCAGGTACTTCTCACACATCTTTCTTTTGGTCAGGCAAAATGTCTTGACAAAGAAAACCCACCAATCAATGAACATTTTGGATTTGGACTTTTGCCACCTAATTATAACACCTTTCTACAGGTTGTTGGGTCTGGATTTGTACATATTCTTGGCCTTTGAGGAGTGGGTATGTATTGTTTTTACTAGCTAGTATAGTAGTATTGTCCATGCTTCTTGATTTATTGCTATCTACAAGTACTTGTTAAATGATTAACACAATGCTTCTGGCCGGTTTCATTGCGCACTTGCTTTTTAAGACATAAACGAAGTAAAGAAGAAAAAAGAGAGGCATCAATGGGGTTATCAACTCTTTAAGGACCTAATGATGAAAACGCCACCTGTTCAAGATTATATTGGAAACGGGGATTTACCCCCTGATAGGTAATTTGACCCAGCCATATTTAATACGTATAGCGAATACACACCAAAACAAGGTACTTACTCTTACTCTTTGTTCTATTATAATTATTATGTTAAAAGAAAAATATTGGAAATTGTATATGATTTTTAAGAATCATTATTCAAACCAATGACAATTACACTAGTGGAAATATTTTTCTTGTTCCATTTTAATATTAAGTAACATTTTCTTTGCCTTGATTTCGTGTTGTGTATTGGATTTTTGAGTTATGATTATTATTATAAACCTGTGTTGTTCCATTTTAAATTTCTGCTTGTGTGCATGCCTCATGGCTGTGTGGCTTCTCTTCATATAAATATAAACTATGCAACTCTGTCTCTGGGTCTTGACTGTTGATCTTGAAGGATAAGATCTGCATTAGTAGGGAACGATTTCAAGAAACTATACAAGCAGGGAAGATTTGAAGAGGCTTTGGCTTTGTATGACCGAGCCATTGCTATTGACTCCAAGAAAGCAACATATCATTGCAACAAGAGTGCGGCTTTGATAAGCTTGGGAAGGTTTCTGCAGGTAATTGTTGAGTGTGAGGAAGCTATCAGGTTGGAGCCTTCTTATGGCAGAGCCCACACCCATTTAGCAACAATTTATTTCAGGTACTCAACAATAATAATTATCATGTGTATGCTTCATTCAATTTGCTATGGACTAGTATAAACAAAAGGGGACTATATGCTGTGATGTTTGTTTTGTTATTTATTACAAAATTGATAATTTTTTTATTGTAGATTGAGAGAGGCTGAAAAGGCACTGAATTGCAATGAAACAAGCCCATGTGTTGATTCCGTACTTGCTTTCCAAGCTCAGGCTCTTCAAAATCACCTTAGCAAATACACTGAAGCTCGGAAAGTCAAAGATTGGAAAGTTATATTAAAGGAATCACAGGCTGCAATATCCTTGGGTGCTGATTCAGCTCCACTGGTTAGTTGGTACTTTCGATAAAACAAGGCTGCAATATTAAACGATGAGGCATAGATATTGTATTAGTTGGTACTTAGTATTTATATTGCTGTCTCACTTGACCAAAATTTATATATTGTTCACCAATTAGTAATAAATGAATGACCCTAAGTTTGCTCTGCTTTTTTGTGTGCTGACAGGTTTGAGGATGCAGTGACAACATCTCAGCAAGCATCTAAGTTAGATCCAAGTAGCTTTGAGGTGAATGCAGTGGTAAGGAGGGCCAGAGCAGTGGCATCAGCCAGAATGAGTGGTAACTTACTCTTCAAGGCATCAAAATTCACGGAAGCATCTGCTGTATACAATGAAGGACTAGAGCATGATCCATACAACTCAGTTCTGCTATGCAATAGAGCAACATGTCATTCTAAGCTAGGTCAATTCAAGAAAGCAATTGAAGATTGTAATGTGGCACTTATAGTTCAGCCAAGTTATAGCAAGGTAAGGTTGAGGAGGACAGATTACAATGTCAAGGTGCATCCCTAGTTACTTACACTTATAATGTGATTATTTATTGGTCAATTTTTATTATTTTTTATAATGTGATTATTATTGAGATAATTAAAATCAGTGTTTTTTATTTGTCATTTTTTTTATCTTGATACTGTTGGTTTTTCTTTTTTCTTTTTCCTTGTTTTTATTTTTATTTTTATAACTTACATGTTCTTCCAATTTAAATGTCATTTTTTACGTGATAATTAAAAAAAATATGAATGGGTAAGTAACAGTAAGCATAGCTAGAAGATTTATTATTATTATTATACGATTTTTATCTATAGTTAAATATGATAGGTACAAATTAAAGATTTTTACCTACACCCAGGAGATGTAGGTAGAAGTTAATGACTTCTACCTACACATCATAAATAATACGTAAAATCTATAGTAATAAACAATTAGCTGTCATTATACGTTCCTAAAAAAAACTTTTATAGGACAAAGTCTATCATACATTTACTTACCAAATTTTTATTTATAGTAAAAAAATTTATCCCTAAGTATATGTCATTTTTTTTATAGTGTAGAGAATATATAATGAGAAATAAAAGATTATCAATCTAATAGTATGATCAATCTAATATCTTAATATTGTCATATTAATGGATAAAAGTGTTTAAAGTGGGGGCCTGAGTCACTTAATCACCTAATGAATCAGGGTAAGAGAGCTCTTATGGGTCCCAACCTTTTTTACTATTGGCTCCAATCTTTTCATGAAAAAGTTCATTTTGCTCTTTCCTCCCACATCATCTCATCCACTCCAGTATTCCCAGGCTCCATCCCCTTGTCACAATTGCGCAACCATCATCATCTCTCCAAATCACCATCTTATTCCATCTCCTCCACGTCGTGCTGCCACTGGTTCCCAGTATCATTTTACACTCTTCTATCATAAAGAAATCACATTTTGCATGGATAATTGGCAGTATGGAATCATGATTTTGTTAATGATATTTTTTATCACAACATAATTGCATTTTGCATGGATATTTTTTTAAGTGATCATTTATCTATTTGTAATTACTAAAAACATATTTAACTTATTTATTCCGTACGTCTGACCACATGCCAAATCAATTTGTTTCCCACAGACACCCACCACCACAATTCATGTGGATATGATGTGAAAGCGTGACATTATTATTTTCAATTATGATTACCTATTTAAATCAACTAGCCAAGTGATCAATAATATTGCACTATGGTCCCTCCTCTTGGGTAAGACCTGGTAATCTTACGGAAGTGTCTCACTTCATACATCTATTTATTACACATAGCCTATCCTAAATCATACGTGGCAAGTTCTTACTGGACAGAATAGGTACTTAATGATATTTTTTGAGATATTCGATCTATGTTGGTAAGGGAAGGAAAACAAACAACTCATAAGCGAAATAAAATGGACAAAATGGATGCCCCAAGCCAATAGAAATTCAGATATAGATCTCGTAAAGATAAGTACCCCTCTCTTCTTTAAGCTATATATTGTGCTAAAAAAAAATATATAGGCATCACCAGTAGCCATTCTCTTCAGTTTTAAGTTACATAGTTTTTCATTGTTTTACTTAATCTACAATGGCTGCTTCAACAATGGCTCTCTCTTCATCATCATTGGCTGGCCAAGCTATCAAGCTTGCCCCCTCCACCCCTGAGCTTGGTGTTGGAAGGGTTAGCATGAGGAAAACAGCCTCCAAAACTGTTTCCTCAGGAAGCCCATGGTACGGCCCAGACCGTGTCAAGTACTTGGGCCCATTCTCAGGTGAGCCCCCATCCTATCTCACTGGTGAATTCCCAGGTGACTATGGTTGGGACACTGCTGGGCTTTCTGCTGACCCAGAGACTTTTGCCAAAAACCGTGAACTGGAAGTCATCCACTCCAGATGGGCCATGTTGGGAGCCTTGGGCTGTGTTTTCCCTGAACTCTTGTCCCGCAACGGAGTCAAGTTTGGCGAGGCCGTGTGGTTCAAGGCCGGGTCTCAGATATTCAGTGAGGGTGGGCTTGACTACTTGGGCAACCCAAGCCTGATCCATGCACAAAGCATTCTTGCCATCTGGGCCACCCAAGTTATCTTGATGGGTGCCGTTGAGGGTTACCGTATTGCTGGTGGGCCTCTTGGTGAGGTGACTGACCCAATCTATCCAGGTGGCAGCTTTGACCCATTGGGCCTTGCTGATGACCCAGAGGCTTTTGCTGAGTTGAAGGTGAAAGAGCTCAAGAATGGTAGGTTGGCCATGTTCTCCATGTTTGGTTTCTTTGTTCAGGCAATTGTGACAGGAAAGGGACCCTTGGAAAACCTTGCTGATCACCTTGCTGACCCAGTCAACAACAATGCTTGGGCTTATGCCACAAACTTTGTTCCCGGAAAGTGAAATGACTTGTGAATTTTATGTTATTTAGTTAAATATGTATTGGATCTATCAAGTGAGAATGTGAATTATATTATTATATTTTATATATCTCTTTTTAGTTCATTTGGATGTATCTCCAAGGTTCTAAGTTTATATATATATGCACTTTATTAACCAAACTAATTAAAGCTCAAATGACAAGTCTTAAACATTAGAAGCGAGTTAGGTTCTAAAATTTAAAGCAGTGGGATGAAGAAGGAGAAGTAGAAATCACCAAGACATAAATACAAGTGCTTTAAATTTTGCATTTGATTCTCCTCATGTGGACCACAAATAATTTTCATCATAAGCTTGAGTAGGTTTACTCTTTTTAGGTTGACTTTCAAGACTCTGGACTTTATTCTTCAAACTATATTAGTCAGTAAAATCAATTAAGCTTTACAAACTGCCAACTGATAACTGTAAATTATTATTGTTCTAGTGAAACCAAAATGAAATATTTTATTTTACTCTGTTTCCTTTTTAATTACACTCTTTCAGTAAAAATAAAATATGCCATGTTTTAAACCTTGTATCCTTATTTTAATTTTTATTTATAAAATACGCCAGATATAAAACAGGACGTACATTCTGTCATATTTTAACACCTTCGGGCATATATGAGAAGAGGATTCTGTGTTTTGACTTACACAAGTACAACAAAGGCCATGTTGTTCAGTGACAGTACTGCCTTATTCAGTTATTTACCTTTTCAAAATAAAAAAGTTATTTACTTGGAGAGTTTCCAAACAGTGATCTATTTAATATTCAGCTTTCACGAGATGGGAGATGTACGCTTCTAAAATCAGTTCCCATGATATACTTTGCAGGTGCTTTTCACAGAAGTAAATAAAGTGAAACATTTAATTAGTTAATTTAGCAGGTACAAAAAGTCTTAGAAGTTAGAACTTAGAAGTCTGAATGAGTGAATGGTGATAGTTTCTAAGCTTGTCCCATCAGCACAAACTATGATGTTGACAGTTTAACTACCTAATCAATTTCCTAGTTACCAATTTAGCAATTTGTTTGAGTTGTCATCTTATATATGTTTTTTTTAATGAGTTTTAGTCTTTAATATGAACTAGGATAAACACTCATGCAATACCGTTCTATTTGGTTGCGAGGATATAGATAGAATGAATGAAAATAAGAGATAATCATAAAAAAGAAATATAGTGAAAATAAAATTTAATGTTAGGTTGCTTCATTTAAGAGAAATGAATGATAAATAAAGTGGAAAAAAAAAGTTGTTTGATTTGAATAAAATGAAAGGAGAAAATTAAATAAAACATATAACAATACTATTTCTCTTATTACAATAGGACGAGTCTCATTCATAACAAACCCAACAACATTATAATGGTAAAAACGCCCCTCACTTTTCTCACATGAACATGAACCACAAACAAACAAGGCATGGATTTTTTTTCTTGTGGTACCCACCTTCACACAAATTAATTCCCTCATGAATCAGCTCCACCAAACCACCAACATTATACTTTACGTTATTGCCCAAGTCAATGCACAAATCTTTACTTAGCTTTGCATAATTTCAAGATGCTAAAGGGATTTGAAGATACTATACATTGTAGAAATTTTATTCACTTGGTACAATAGTATCAAAACGAACAATAAATCCCAACTCCTTATAGGGGATTTCAAAAAACACATGGGCACACTTATGATTACAAATATGAGATGCCTTATTCAGACAGAAGTTATAAATAACATCTCACCTGTGATTTCAGGATAATTTAGATAATGCACATGTATAAAAAGAATAATAAAACCTCTCAAAACATATGTTGTATCTACAAACACCCGCCACAAGTAACATTTTTTTTTTTTTTTTTGCAGTGGCAGCTAGCTCTCACCAACAGATACTACTCTGCATTCAGGGATCTGTCATGTGCCTCTGACCAAAAATTTATGCATGTTGCAGACCTTATCTGTGTAAAACATCAAAGCATGCCCTTCTTCCATTTTTTGTTACCTTTAGTCACAATTCAATCCACAAATTTCCAGCACCACATCATTTTTGGCCAAGAATGGGTTGATTCTCACCCAAAGTAGTGTCAATATGGAAGCCAGAAGAATAGCCCAAACCAAAATGATGGTAGGAACACCTTCTTGTTTTCCCATGACACCCTTGAGGAAAGGGTAAAGGTGGACAATGACCCAAAGGGCAAAAAATAGCCTCCCAAACAAAGGACCCCATGAATCATAGCCATTGTTTATGGCATCTGAGACACCAACAATGACTCCAATGATGTTTAAGATTAGTAGGGTCAAGGGAGGGATCAACAAGGATGTCCACTTGAAGATGTAGAGTTCAGCAAACTCTCCATCATCTGCTGCTTTGGATGTGACTGTGAAGTTTGTGTTGACTCCTGCCAGAACTTTGAGCAAACCCTGAAAGAGAGCAAAGAGATGTGAGGAGGCACCACCAATGACCCAGAACTGCTCATTCCTCCACCAGTCGTGTATACCGACACCTCCCCACTGCATTTCCAGGATGCCAGTTGCAGCTATAGAGATGAAGAGGGCCATGAAAATGATACTGGCATAGTTACTTATCTGTGAAGGAAAGAAAAAAGCATTAGTTAAAATCACCATAAAGTGCATCACATTCTGTTTATTGTTTAGAGCAATTCTTGAATTTTGTCTGAGCACAGTACCTACAGCCTACAGGTACTACTAATCGGAAGTTAGAAATAATATAACATTATAACTATAGCTATATTATGATTTTAATGCATCTTTAGCTTTTTGAGTGGTGGTGCCTAGAGGCGCTGTACTTGTGCAAGAATTGCTCCTGTGTTTATGTATTCCTAAGATGTAACTTGTACTCAGTTTGAGGATTGTAATTAAAAGTAAAGAAAAATTAATCCTACCTCGGGGACAATGAACTTCCCAGTGAGCAGACAGACCGCTGGCAATGCGCAGTAGGCGATTAAGGGAATTGAAGTCAGAGGATAAACTACTGAGTTTATGTAAGAGAATCGTTCCAGCGATTTCAAGCCACCACCATAACCATACCATATGGGACAATGCCTACTGAAAAAGATCTCAACAGATCCAAGTGCCCACCGAAGAACTTGATGCAGACGATCTGAGAGATTTATAGGAGCTGAACCCTTAAAAGCAGGCCTTTTTGGCATGCAGTACACAGATCTCCAACCATGACAATGCATCTTGAAACCTGTTAAAATATCTTCTGTAACTGAGCCATATATCCACCCAACCTGAAAGACAAATGTAGCAGAGGTCTAAGTACATGCAGACCAGAGCTTCAAGGCTTTAAATCTGAAAAAAATAGCATACCTCTTTCCCCCATTCTGTCTTATCTTCATAACCACAACTAATTACATGGATGGCCTCTTTCAAGAGTGTTGCGGAACTTGCTGCTTTTGGAACACCCCCATCTTCCAAGAGTGTTGAAGCTATGAAAACAGATGATTGCCCAAACTTCTTCTCAAACTTCGATTGAGACATTAATGATGATTTCTCATTGTCAATTCCTGTGATCGAGGTTTCAAGAGGAATACAAAATGACATTAAAAAACTAAGTTTTGTAAGCATGCAAAGACTGTAAAAGTATGCACTAAGTACATTATAATAGTGGATCAAAGTTCAACCAAATGCATCTCAAAGTACTATCTAGGGTCTTTGAATACATCTGAATGTTTCCAAATGACACACATGACCAATTTGAGGCATTTCGTACCTTCAATTCCCTCTTCAATATTTTCTAGTGCATGCATTTGCTTTAAATCATCCTTATTCTTTATCTTCTTTTTCACACTGGACTTTGCTTTAATCTTTTTCTTCCTAGATCCACAACACAGACAGCAGCACCATTTAGGCCAACAGTTACATGTCTTCCTTGGTGCTTTCTTCGAAGTAGGGGCATCACATCCATAAAATGCCTGCCTCCTGAAGACACACCCAGTTCCCACATATATTGGTCCTTGGATGCCATCTAAACCTTTCATATTGATCTATACATATTGAAACAAATATTAGTTTTTTCCTTCAAAGCAAACTGCAAGGTATATGTATGTATACATGCACAAACAACAATAGCAAGTTCTTACTTACATCAAAGAATACAACATTGCGATTCGAGTATCTATCATGACGATCAATCCCATCAAATCTTTGAGGAAACTGTACATAGCATATTTTTTTCCCTGATGTAGGATCCATCATGAAGCACATGGCTTCACGAAGGGCCTTACTGTTATTTATGTAGTGATCACAATCAACATTCAGTACATAGGGAGCATTGGTGATTATTGCTGAGACTCTCACCTTCACAATCAATCAACAATGCATTAGAAAAATGGTAAGGAAAATGGAGACAGAAGAAAACTGAGAAAATTTTCAATTTTATTGTGAGAAGGACACTCTACCAAAGCATTCATAGCCCCAGCTTTTTTGTGGTGATCATATCCAGGTCTTTTCTCACGAGACACATAGACAAGACGAGGTAATTCATTTCCTTCAATGTCACGAACACCATTCTGACCAAGGAAAACCTGTAGAATAGCATCACAGTTGAACACTTAAACTCGTACAAACATGCCATGTTGACAAAGCATTTTCAATCTACACAGAAGACCAAGATTGCATCATAACATAGTACTCACTTGTATCATTCCGGGATGATCTCTGACATTGTTCCCGGGCCATGGAGTACCATCCTGCATTGTCCAACCATCCTCAGGAACCTTTTGTGCCAAAGCCACCAATGCATTAATCCTCACTTTGAACTCTTCATACTCCCTCTGTCAACACAATTGAGAAACACCAAATGAAACCTCGTATTGGTTGAAACCAAATAAAAAAAATGAAAAATGATAGATACCAGTAAAGGACAGAACTTAGATATAATTCTTTAGGTGTTTTTAATGTTGTTCTTCAATCAGAATTGAAATTTCACCTTAGTATTGATCTTTAATGCAAAACTTTGTTATGTGAATTACAGAGGTGAAACCCTAGTTTTGATTGGAGAACACCACCAAAAACACCCAAGCAACTACATCTAAGTTTCATCCTAAAATAAAACTCGATCATAATTAAAGGGAAGCTGCTGCAATAACTCGACTTTCCTTTGGTATAAACTATGTTTCTCAGTTAGTCATATTTCATGCAAATTCTAAGTTTGAAGTTTATGGCTTTTCCATTTGGTCTGAATGACATGATAGGGACAATTTCAAACCTTAATGGCACGACGTTCTCTTATAAATGTGGCATCCACCTTATCCTTCAAGTAGTCAACCTTCTGAGCAAAATACCATTCAGGAGCTCGTGGTTCAATGCAGAACTTCTTACAGAATGGAACCCATTTCCTTGCAAACTCAGAAGTCTCGGAGAGTGCTTCAAATGTAAGCATGGCAGCACCATCATCTGAAACATAGCATGCAACCTTGTCCACCGGATAATCCACAGCAAGGATAGACAGAACTGTGTTTGCAGTAATGAGTGGAGGTTCCTTCATAGGGTCCACTGTACTAACGAACACGTCTATATCAGATAACTGAGATGGCTTTCCTTCTTTCTCATACCTGTGAAATTGTAAAGTATTAATGAATAATGTTTTATGTCCCACACACACATATAAGGATACGCAGAGAAAGATCAAATACCGAAGAGATAAACGATCAAGGTATGTTTCTCGCAGAATTGGGCTCCATTTTGGAAACTGATCAAAAATCCATGACACAGCAAACCAGATTTCACATATTACTGATGTGAGCCACAATGCATATGCATCATTGACTGGATGGAGGATTCTATAATGAAAAAAGAGGCAAAGAATGGCAATCCGAAGTACTATTATGATTCTGTATGGATTTATCCTGCTTGAACTAATAGGCAACTTTCTCCAAAGTGGCTGTCTGCCTTCATCCATTCTGTTAAGAGGAATTCAGATTACATAATCATAAATTAAACAAAAAAGGAAACAGTAAATAAATATAGATTATAGAAAAATGCCAGATAATGGAGGAATTAAAATTTTGTTGTTATCCACGAAACAGATAAATAAAATTAGTTACTCAGAGTCAGTGGATTAAATAATTATTACATATTTTTACATGGTGGAATGGAAGTTCAAGTTGTGCTCATTTTTTTCACTCTTTCAAGACAATTGACCTAGACACTCATTGTCTCATTTGCAACATAAAATTTTCTCGTTATACTTTTTTAGTCACTTAGAAAAAATTCCTAAACTTATTGCTTACTAAAACCATCTTTTCTCCTTTTTCACCACTTGACAAGCTCAACAAAAGGAGGAATTTGGAACTTCTCTCTCTTGTGAGCAAGACAAGATACATATAAAGGTAGGGAGAGGAGAATTTCAAGCTAAGGACTGTAAACAAAATTTTTTGTGTAAATTTTAATATGAAGATGTTATGCTTGTAAAATCTTATTTGTTTATCATAGATTGATGATTGTTCAGCTGATTATTGGTATGAAAAAGTTACAATTGATGGCTTATTGATGAGTAAAAGAAAGATCACGATTATGGTAAATTTTCGTGCCAAATTCAAGTAGAAAAATTTAAGATATAACCTTACATAGCTCATAGCCAAACCTAGATAGGAGAGAAAAAATTACAACAAAAATATACAAATGCTGGTGGTGAAATGCTTAGTAAGTATATATAAATTTTAAAATAAGTATAAGAAGGAAATTTCATAAAAAAAATGTTATCTGAGGTTTTTAGGGAATACTTATCCCAGAAAATTTGAAAGTAATTTCAATAACAATAAACTATAGATAAAAATTAAGTTTACATAAGAAAGAAAATAATGATGATTCACGGATAAGCTTAAGGTAGAGACTAATCTGTAAATAGTAAAAAATAATATTTAAAAGTAAAAATTGTTAAATGATCTTTAGTAAAAGAAAGATTAACTTAGAGATTAAATTAACCTTTATTAGTTGCAAAATTAATAAAGAAATCTTAATTTAAACCTATTAAACTTAATTGTAACTTTTTGAGAAATTGCAAATATAGGTCTACACACAGGAAGATGATAGAGTAAAATTATATAACAGTCCCTACCTAATTGCTAATAGGCTCCTGGAAAAATCTGAAAAATTGCTCATTAGTTCTTAGTAAATTGCAAACTGATCATTTGTGCGTTGCTAATAAATTCCTGATATAATTATTAACATCACAAATAAACCCTTTTTGTTACATAATACAAACTACAAAGAAAGCCAAAATATTGATAAAATATTATTTTTACAAAATAAAAAATTAAATTTTCATCTTATATAACTAGATTGTCTGAATTTTTGTTGAGAGAATTTGAGTAAGGAATATTGATTTTGTAATATTAATTAAATCACATTTTCTTAATTATATTTATATAAATTTTATTATTAAATTTAGAAAATTAATCAAATGCAAATATTATAAATAATTCTATTTTTCTAATTAGTTTAAAACTATAGTTTTAATGAGTAATCTTGCTATCGTTTTCTGTTTAACATTTAGTTGTTTGTAAGAACCAAAATAAGTTAGACATGCTCTCAGATTGAAGCTGCCAATTTTGGCTTTAAATAAGTTAAAGTTGACAAATGAGAACCAAAAATAAAATCCAGCAAGTTATATGACTAACTTTCAATGAAAAAATGATAAGAATTAGACAATATCACCTACTTTGGCAAGTCAGGATCATCCAGCTCATCACTATCTTTATCCCCTTCATGTCTAACAACCTGAAGTTTTTCACTTTGTTTTTTCTTCCAATCCTCCATCCGTTCCTTCCATGCAACACTTCCATATCCATAAACAGCAATATCCTTTTTAGGATCCATAGGTCTTGGTTGAACTGCATCACCATCATTAATTGTCACATTAAATAAGGACACTGAAACCAGGGCCAACTAGGAGCAGCACAGTCTAAACAATGTGCAAATGCAAACCAAGACAAAAATTGGATAATATCAAGGTGTAGTTAAGTACTTTTTGTGATATTTTCTTAATTAAAATTGGAGTTTCACCTCAGTAACTTGTATAATAAAACTTGACCTTTAAAGTTAGCATTGGATAGAGAGGTGACATTCAAATTTTGATTGAAGAACAGTACAATAAAATTACTTACCAGGTACAGATGAATCAGGAAAAGGCATGGGATAAACCCGTTTCCCTCGAGCCGTGAATGGAGGAAGAATAAGAGCATGTTTATCAGCAGAAATGCCGACATCCTTAATTGACAAAACCATCACCAGTCAAATAGGCCCAAAAATAGCATATTCAAATTCAGAAAAAAGACAAGAACAGACACAAGTGCTGAAAAACAGCTAACCTCTTGACCATATGTTAGGAGAGGGATCTCAGAAGCCACCGAAGCTGCATCAAACTCTGATGGTGCGTGGATCACTGAACCATTCACCTGTGAACCATAGTTAAGGCGAGCAGAGAACACACTCCCAATATCAAACTCACTTTCTAAATCATCAGTATCATCCTCTTCTTCATCACCCTCAACTCTAGGACTACCTGAAATCAGTTGCAGTGTTAGCCAAATCTATCAAGAGATTATGTTAATAGAAAAACAGGAATGCTAACCATTCAATCTCTAATATGCTCTCTACTATTGATTAAAATTTAGTGATAGCTAGACAATCACGAGTGAAACTCATTAAATACGTAGGACCCACAAAATTTTGTGATTTTTAATAATTTTTTGTCAATATTAAAGAGTGATTTAAAAAAATATGTTGTTAGCATTCCTCAATATAACAAAGGGAACTAAGGTGGAAAAGCAACACAAACACACATACGGGTGAAAAAGAAACATAAACACAAACACACAAAGAGATCAAAGTAAAAATTGGTTGAAGCTTCTTCACCTTTGATGCGCTTATATCTGGTTTTACACTGAGGACAAACTTGGTTGCCCTCTCTTCTTTCATACTCATAACAAGGTCTGCACACAGGGAATGCACATTCATTGCAAGCAACAAATGGCTCCCCATTCACAGTAACTTCCAGCTCATCCCCACAGATCTGACAAATTTGACCACTTAATTCTGTGACAGCTACCTGCAAATAACATTGATAATATAAACCTTGATCAGATCATGAAAATTGGATGGTAGTGCACTATGTGAGAAGATGAAAGAAGGTCCACTTCTTTGTGCAAATAAGTGCACATGAGCTTTATTACTTAAAATATGAAGAAACAAAGTTTATAACTTTGATGCAATAAATCCACAAGCTCTGAGATTTATAAATCAGAGCTCTGAATTTTATAAATCAAGGCAAAAAAACAAGAACAAGTAACACACCGAGAACTGCACAAGTACCAAGTTGAATGAACTCAATTTTTCAAAGGTAAATAGGGGGAAAAGTGCTTTTCTTTTCCTGTTATTTCACCAAGAAGCTGGAGAGAAACTGAAAAGAGTTTGGATTCGGAAATTTTCCACAATTAACACAAAAACAAAATAGAGCTCCCCACCCCAAGAGAGAGAAAGAGAACTAGCTCAATTATTTCAGCTTGAAACTCTCATTGTGCTATAAAAAAGGTATTTTCAAAAACCATGAAAAGAAATACACATATAAGGATCTAAGTGCCCTTATGAAAGAAATGAAGTACTCAAAATTCAAGCAAGAGAACCCAATTGGGTCAGTAATTCAGCATGCAAAATCCAAGAAAAAAAAAGACCCCAATGGGGGTATTTTCTTCTTCAAACTCTTGACGTGGCTTGGTGAGATGAGTTGAAGAATAAGGACAAGGTCAGAAAAGAGACACTATTTTTTTGAAAGATACAGAGGTTCAAAATGTTCAGAGGAACTGAGAAATCAGAGAGATAGAGACCACTCACTCTTGCAGTTTCATCAGCATTGATAAGAACAAACTCATTCCTGTTATGAGACCCTGCAACTAGTCTCCCTTTGGTGTCCATTGAAACCTTAACTCACTCTTCAAATACCAAACACCACCCCACTTCACAAGCCCCCCTTATGTGCCTCTTCCATGCACATAGTGAAAGAAAGAAGGAAAAATAGAAAGGTTTTTAAACTAAGAGTGAAATCAAAAAAAGCTGTTTCCTTTGGAGGGTATAGTGAAGGAAATGATTCTTTTCTTGAGCAACCAAGTTTTCACACAGATGGGGTGCCAGGTAGCTGCTACTACCACTCTTTTCTCATTTGTGAAAGACACAAGCTTGCAGCATTATCAGAAAACACATTAATAAAAGGGTAAAGAAATGTGAGTGTGGAAGAAGAAAGAGAATATCTAGGCAAAGCACGGGTTGGAAATTCGACGAAAAAGAGAAGAGAGATGAAACAGAGACAGAGTCAGAGAGAGACAATGTGGGAGAGTGTTGCTATGTACGTGTATGTATATGTGTTTGTGCAATGTGTTGTGTAGTAGAAGTAGTTGTTGGATCCATAATTGTTTTCCCTAATAATACACTCGGGCACTATAGTTTATTAAAAGAATTAATGTTTTTGTTTTACCTTTGAATTATTAAGTAATGTTAGCTGTATCTTGTATGCAATGTGCAAGTCTGCATTTGGTTTTATAATTTAATGAAATAATTTTGATATCGAAGTTGTCTTTTAAATTACTGAACCTAAATAAGATATATGTCTAAATTAATTTAAATTATATATTTATATTAAAATGTGCTTTTTTTGTTAAAAAAAACTCAAAAAAGTTGAGCTTTTAACTTGAAAATATGAGTTTAATATCATCATCATCATCAAAAGTTGAGTAAGATATATTTTAAGTCGTTCATGCTTTTTTTTAAGTCTTAATTCTTATACTTTAAAAATAAACTTTAATTCTCGTATAATTTATAATTGGTAAAATTCATATCTCACCTTAATGTCTTAAATTTTGTAGAGAGATAAAATTATTCAATTTAAAAAAATGATAATCAAAATCATCTTTTTTTAAACTATAAGAATAAGAACTAAGACTATTTTTAACTGAAAATTAAATAAACTAAAATACATTTCATCCTAAAAAATTGTAATTAATTAAAAATAAATATAATTTATAAAGTAATTATTATAAAATAAAATAAAATAGATATATAATAAATTAATAATTTATGAGTAAGTTTCCTGATAATAATAACATAAAAATTTAAATTGTAAATATATTCTAACTAATGTTTTAAAACAAAAGAAAATTATGTGACATTCAAATAAGAAACTACAATGAATGACGTAAAAAATAAAAGCCATGCCACTGACTTTTCTTGCAAGCCAAAGCGGAAGAAGAGCGGGGAGTAAAGTCACGTGAGGCAATAGACGAAAAGAAAAGAGTCACGTGAGGTTCGTGCGAGTGGGTATGAGATGTACAAAATCTCGCGATACATTGAATTAAACTATCATACGAATTTTGAAACAGTAGCAGCGTATCATCATCATCGTATAATAATAAGAGTAAATTCTCGTGACTGTTGAAAAAGACAAAGTAATGAAATGTGAAAATAATATCTTTCCTCGAGTTTATTTTTGAAATTTTAAATTTACTTTTGTACTTGTTATTTTATTCATCTTCTTTTGAAGATGCACTGAAAATGGCAAAGCAGAACCTAGTCATGACTCACGAGGGTGCATGAATAACCATGATGATGATTACTCATTATAGTACTTGTTGAGTTACCAAATATTTCAAAACAGCCAAAAAAAGACCATAATATTAGAAAAGTAAATTGTTTTAGAATCTACACGTAATTACTTAATTGCACTAATGACAATGAGTTTCGAAAATCTATAGATTTTGAAAAACAAAACCTGACTATGTCAAAAATAGAATCGAAGACTTTATAATGCCAAAAACCGATCATTATTTTCTTAATACATTATAAA